>NC_135497.1:363028774-363033774 GCF_052857255.1 Amblyomma americanum
CTGGCCGCGGGCCACACGTGCCCAGATATCTATATATATATACGAAGAAAATAGACTAACGTAAAGAAGGAGCCGGTAAAAACACGAAAATAGAAATGCGAATAGGCTCGCAAAGAGAGAGACAGAGGGTCACGAATCCCATGACGAACGAACTCGGTTCGTCAGGGCGGAAGAGAGACGACGATTGCCAGACCGGCATGCCGTTATCGGCTATGCACGATAGTAGACAACTACGCGGGTATAGAGTAAATGCGGCGAAACGCCAAGAGGGGAGCAGTGTCGTATCTAACTGGTTACAAGACAACTGCTTTCTAGAGTAGTGAAAGTAAAATGACGTATAACACTCGTTAAGAACACTCCTGACTATATAAAGCAAAAAAAAAAGGGGTTAAAAGGTCGCGCGTCTGCAGGGCTTGCTCTATTAAAACGTTGCAACTAGACTAAAATGTTATAACGAGCACACCTATCGCATGGACATAGCGCCCAAGTTCGATCTAGCGCGCCCATCATCCTAAACACTTGTGGATAATACTTTTCGCAATGCTGCCGGCCGCGAAGTTGTACACGCTGGCAGCACTGTAGGACTATCATGACTCGCCAACTTCCTGGACCACGCAACGGGTGCCAGCGACAGGGCGAAAGCCGCTTCTCCGCGGCGGTCATTTGGTAGGCGGAAGGTCCCGATATGCTCGCGGAAGCCGTGCTGAGCCCCTAGGTGAGGAATTTGACGCCCTGCGCGGCGGAGAGCCAGGGAGTCTCCGCCGGGCAGGGGTCCGGCGGGAGCAAGGCGTCGGGATGCGAAGGGTGACCCTGAGGTGAGCAGTGCTCCACGCGGCGGAGAAGGAGAGGTCCAGTCCGGTTTTGCGTCCAGCGCGGCTCACAATGGGCGCCGCGAGGGGGAGCGAAATACGAGCGGCGGAGATCCGCCGATAGCATCGCTATGCTGGGAATGAGATTAGACAGGTCGGGAAAGGAGGCTGCGCCCACCGCTGCATTCGCGACCCTCTCGGGAGTAAAAAAGAAAATAATAACAAGGCAACAATATTCGGTAGCGGAACTATTACTAGGCAATACGAAGGAGGAACTTGTTCGCTACAGGCTTTGAAGATGTAGCCGTGCACAGAAACGCGCGCGTATGTACAGAGTGCCGTCACAGCGGCTCTGCAAAACGTGCCACGACGCCGAGCTGGGTCATCGTGGCATGCTTTGGTTCGGTACCTTGTGTCCGCCGGGTCCGGGTCTTGCGCACGGCGCGAGAGCGCCGGCATTCGCAGTAGTTTACGGGAGAAACGGTCGGTCTTGTTCCTGAGGTTTGATTGATCCAGCCGAGGAGGGTAGCACCGCACAGTTCCACACTACCGGCGGCCGCCGCTGTTGGAAATGAGATAGAGCGCGATGTCCTGGTGGCCCCCGTAGGCGGCGATGTGGATGGCCGACCAGCCGTCGCGGTTGGCCAGCCGAGTGTCGGCGCCGAACTTGACGAGCAGCTTCACGAGTTCCAGGTTGCCCTCCAATGACGCTCTTGTGCAGCGCGGTCTGGCCCTCGTGGTCGTAGAGGTTGACGTTGAGCGAGCCTCCTTCCCAGCGCTGAAGCAGCCGCTTCAGCTCGCTCGCGTCGCCCTTCTTGACGGCGCGCTGGAAGACCTCCTGGGACACTATCTCCGTCTGCGACATCGCTCACACACTCCACACGCACACAAGGGCGACTAGATGGGCAGTGACTGACGCCGTCCACTCGCTCGCTGCCATTGAGCTCTCCGCCTGCGCTCGCGCTATTTAGAGGGCACCCGGGACCCGCCAGGAGGCGCGGACCGCCTTCCCGCGCTCGTCCTCAGCCAATAGGAGGCCGGGAAAATTTTTCGGATACGTTTACAGCGCCCCCCGATTGGCTCGCGGCGGCGCAGATCCTATTGCTTTCGAGCTGGTGGCGACATCTCGTGGGACTTCGCCGCACTAGCATTGTGCATTGCGGCGGAGCTTACCCGTGGGAATGCAGGGGCTGTGTGGGAATCTTGGCGCTCGCTAACTCACCTGCTGGTCTCGACGAGCGCCGCAACGGCTTATTCGCTGCCCGCTTGATTTCACTTCTCGGTGGCACTGCGCTATATCACAGTACGATCAGCGTACTTCTTAGAGGACGGGTGGTCTCCTGGGGCAGTGGTACAAGTTTTCTTTTGTTATGACATAGGTGCTACTTATCTCCACTGAGTACTGCCAATGCAAGGGGGCCTGCGGCCCTGTCAAGCTGGCTACTGGCAGCTTTTCTGCAGGTCTCCTACATCAAGTATAGTGATGTAAATAAAGTTCTATTCTATTCTTTTTGCTAGATTATGCGACACAGGCGAAGCTATTGCCGACATCATTAATGCAAGGCTAACGCAGCCTGCTCCATAATGCAGCCACTGCCACCAACGTACTTCTCAGCACAGTATGCTACTTGGACTTTCAGCCGCTCCTACTCACGTATCGCGCAAGTTGTGAAGCGCTAAGGAGGTGTGCAACAGCTCGGAGAGCGACCCTCCCACGTGCTCTCTGGAGAGGGCTAACGTTTTAGACTTTTCATTTCAGTGTTTGTAGAAATCGGTCGTCTCTGCCACATGCCAGCGTGTCAAGACAAATAATCTTTCGTACACTGACGTGTTTCATCATGAACTAATCACGCGCACAACATGTACACAGTTTCTTATTGTGTGAATAGTTTTGTGTATATTACCTCTCCCCCTACCCTCTCTTCCTGTCCCCTCACCGCTTTCATTTCATTTCTCCATTCTGCCTGTAATCCTTTATTTCTTCTGCCCCAGCTCAGTGCTTCAGTATCGATGGCAGATGCCGGGGCTAGCAAAAATCTTTTCCTTCCTTTTTGTTATTATTTTAATAAAACCACTTACACTGCCGTTGCAAACGGCGTACGCATCGCCGGCGGCCGCATAGAGGCGATGGAGGGCAAGACAGGCTCCCTCGTCGGCCCGCTGTTCGCGCCGCGTTCGCCGGTTGCGTGCTCGACGGCGCGTCTCCACGCGTAGGGCGCAGCTTGTGAGCAGCTCGCTCATGAGCGGTCGCGCATGCCGGGCATAATTCTGCTCTCCGCTGGGGCTCAAGCGCTTCCGGAGATCGCTGGTTGGGTCGGGCGCATATCAGCATAAAAATGCAATCGGCAGCGACCATCGCCGCTGTGGGCCGGGGCTTCCGCACCCGGCTCCTGTAGCACGCGCGATGTATATGGTGTTCGCACGCTTGACGAGTGCGAGTCGCGGGAGCGAGTTTCTTTGGTGGAATGGGGGCCGGTTCATGACTATAAGAGGAGACGTGGTCAGTGTGATGCGACACAAGAGAAGTACGTAAAAAGCGAATGGTGGCGTAGCAGCGCTGGGTGTTTCTCTGTCTTGGAGTCAAAGCGGAAAAGGCGTTGGAGGTCGGAGAGGTGACACAACTATATATATATTCGCCGTATTTGCCCAGCGATGATCCGGCGATCATCTTGCGCGGTCCATCCGACAACCCACGGCGGACGGGCGGTTTTCTTTGCTTCTTCGCTGGCGCGAAATCGCGGGAGCGATTTTCGCTCGCTCCGCGTTTTTTTTTTTCGGCGCTCTTTCCCACGGCAGCGACAGTGCGACGCGGCGACCGCCGTCGACACTCGGAGCGGGCGAAACAAAAGCGGGCCATCGCGTGGGGTGGCAAGGAGGCGTCGATTTGCGTGTGACCTTGAAGACGTCACGAGAGGGAAAGGTTCTCTCCTCCTTTTCCGTGCGTCGTCTCCGTGTGCCGCTTTCCCACGAAGGTCCGTTCGCCGCCGCTCTTGGGAACCCCGCCGCCACGCTCTCCGTGAGCACCGAGGAGGAGACCTCTCTCTTGCTCTCCTTTCATGCTTTTGGGTCCATCTTCCGTTTCTGGCTGAGGAGCGAGATTTTTCCGGTTGACTTTTTTTTTTCTTTTCCCTCTTTCCTTACTTTCATGCGTTCACTGTTCACTTTTCTTTTGTTATTTCCCATCCCCGCTACCCTCTTGGCTTCCCCGGTCATTTAAATGCACTAGCGCCCAGGGCGGCTGGAATTTTAACCGTTGGAGAAGAGGGCGAGGCACCGCGCCGTTGACGGAGCCTCTGTCGTTTACAAAGACGCGCCCTTTCTCATCTTCTTTTTCTCCACCTCTTTTTTTCCCTTTTCGTCCTCTCCTCTTTCTTTCTTTTTTTTTTTGCGCCATCCGGCACTGGAAGCTAACATGGCTTCTGCGCGTCACCCATGCCGTCAGCGCGCTTAATTAGTTGCCGCTCCTTCGGGCTGTCTGTTTTTCTGTCTGTCGCCCGTGGAGCGCGGCTCACCCATCGAGCGCTTGCGGCTCCTCGGAACTGGTTCACCAAGCAATGGGCGCTGCCGAAACGCTGGCGCCGGGTGGGGATTCACTTGCGGGGCACGGATCACTGGTTCTGGCTGGACCTTTGCTCCTCGTTGCGGTTACTTCCCGTCGTCGTTCGCCCGCTGCTGCCGACATTTCGTCCGCCTCGGATAGACCTCCTCGTTCTTTTTTTAATTTTTTTAGTTTTCTCTCTCTCCTTGCAGACGCAGATCAACGCACGCATAATAGAAAAGTGAAGAGAGGAGGAGCGATGGAAAAACAGGCTCAACGACTCGTTGGAGTCGATAACAAGGCAATGCTTTATGAGTGTGGGTTCGTGAGAAGTGATAATTAGGCAAGAAAAAATGAATTAAAAGTTATAATTATAGAATAAGAAGTAAAAAAAAGCACGAAAACTTTTCTGATGGAAAACGCGGTCATTTTGCGTTACGTAACAGGTATCTCGCTGTGAGGAGCCGAAGCGCTTTTTTTTTTCGTCTTTCCTTTCCCTGGGCACGGCGTAAACCGAGACTTGAATGAATGGCTGGCTCCGCGGGACGCCTGGAAGCCGCGCTGCTGCCGCGTAGCCCGCATGCGCGCTGCCTTGAATAGGAGCTAGACGACGCTTGGAGCTGATCAGACGCTCACGCTCTTCCAAGGCGGCT
>NC_135497.1:363706274-363802245 GCF_052857255.1 Amblyomma americanum
GTTCTCTGTCTGTTCCTTCCCGGTTGTTTTTCTTTGGAGAGCCTTTCGGGAGAGGGGCACTTTCTCATGGAGCGGAGGAGGTGCGGGCTACATGCTTGCCCGTACGGCGTTTGCGTGCAGGGCGGATAGAGGTGGCTTTTACATACGGCCGTCCTGTCTTAGCTGGGCACTCTTCATGGACGATGCACTTGCATAATGAGATCTGGAGTCGACTACGATGGCGGCCTGGGTCGGCTCTTCAATCGCTTTATTTATGCGTGTTCTTTCTGTGGAGGGGCATTAATCGTGGTGACAAAATTTCGGAGTCTCCTGCGTCGTCGGGTCGGTCTCCGTTTCGCTGCCATTCGTGCTGCCGATTTCTGAAACGTCGTTTGCGAAGCAGCCTCAGTGCTCGTCAGCAGGTCGTTCGATGAGCTTTTTTGTGGCTCTGATGTGATGCCTGGTTCCGTTTTCACCTTCTCGCTCGGCAGCGCTGACTAACGCTGGCACACCCTCTCGGGGAGGTGCATCATACGGGTAGAAAACATCTGCGATCCGCTCGTATCGTTTACTGTTCAGTCCGTGGCTTGACGGGAAAGCAAGTTTCTTTGGTCTCTTCAACGCTGAGTATACAGCGTGGGGCACATTATTCTGGCCCTTCTTGGCACTTGTGCTGAACATCCATGAACTCATCCGAGTTCACTTCGTTGCCTGTATCGTACAGCTTGACGAATCCCCTGTGCTGGAAGGGGGGGGGGGGGTACCAGCGTTACTGGGAGTTTTGAGAGCTCAGTGATTTCAGAGGATTTCATCGTGTCGTCGCTGTCTTCTTTGTTCTTGTGCTCCTCGAAAATCCGCACGGTATTCTGCCCTCTCACAATCGTTACGTGATGTTGCTCGGTTAAGGGTTGTCCCATGTTTAGAGGCATGGATTGTGACCCGTTGGGTACGACGAACGCGCGAACTTCCGCTGTTGCTTGGTCGACCGTGAGGGTGATGCTCGTTTCCCCACACCGTGCCACACTTCCTAACCCGTATCCTACGATTGTGAACGGCTTCGTGTGAGATACTGCAATTCAATCCGCATCCTCTTGCCGTAGGGTTGAGCACTGGCTACGCAGATTAACGTAGGCCCGTATGTCGCAGCCGTTCACTTTTGCTCCCATGAAGTACTTCTCGTTCGTCACCTCCACGGCTCGGCTATCAAGGCTCATAACGTTCTGAACAATACACGGTTCACTTTTAAGCAGTAATTTCCTTCGCGACCCACTCACCCGCAGGTGTTGCATTTCGCCCTCCTCTGCGGGTCCGGGTAGTTGAGGGAGACATGAGCGTATTCACTGCAGTTGAAACGGATGACTTCCAGTCTCTCGGTAGAGGGGGGTTCCCCCCTCTGCTTGTGAGAAGGGCCCTGGCGTTCGCGGCTCGTTCGCAAGATCATTCCCGCTGGTTCGTTTTTGTTGGTATGGGTGCTGAAATTGACGGGAACACGTTAAGAAAAAAGGGGCGGGGGGGGGGGGGGCTGCTTGGCTTCAAATGCTCACAACAAACGCCTTCGATTCGCTCTTCAAGACGTTTGACACACTGAAGTAGGTCTTCCGGAGACTGGTATGTGCGTACGCTGACCGCCCTGATTGCATCCTCGTCGTTAGAACTCCCGCTATGCCGTACTCTATGCAAGCCTCATCTGTGAGGTTGCAACGGCGGGCTTTCGAAAGCTTCTCGTAATGTTTTCATTGAATAGAATCACCTTGCTTGCGATGCCGTTCCTTCATTTCTCCATGAAGCAGTTGCCTTCTCGCTGCCGTGAGGAAGGCGCACTTGATTTGTTCTTTCCATTCCGGCCAGGTTTTGCTGATAGATGGTACGGAATCATACAGGGTCTTCGCTGGTCCTTCTAACCCCGAGAGTGCGTGGGAAGAGGCCGTTCGATCAGTCCAGCTGTAGACTTTGCGAAGTTGTCCACACGTAGAATCCGTGTGCCGACTGTCGGAGAGCTTGACGATATCGCGTCAAACGAGGCCACCTTCCGGGCCGCTTTTCGTGCGCCGATGATAGGTGATGGGTACAGCTGCGGCCTTTTGCGTCTGGAGTGGCGCAGTGCTGCTGGTGACCTCGTTCACCGCTACCTGTACGCTCACTAACAGGATTTCTGCCACGTTGAACATTGACCGGGGTATCGGAATGGTACCGCTTGTCACCGCGTTAATAATAATAATAATAATAATTGGTTTTTGGGGGAAAGGAAATGGCGCAGTATCTGTCTCATATATCTTTGGACACTTAAACCGCGCCGTAAGGGAAGGGATAAAAGAGGGACTGAAATAAGAGATGAAGAAAGAGATGCCGGAGTGGAGGGCTCCCGAATAATTTAGACCACCCGGGATCTTTAACGTGCACCGACATCGCACAGCACACAGGCCCCTTGGCGTTCCGCCTCAATCGAAGCGCAGCCGACGCGGTCGGGTTCGAACCCGGGAAATCTGGATCAGTAGCCGAGCGCTCTAACCACTGAGCCACCGCGGCGGGTTGTCACCGCGTTGCCGGATCCGATTCGGCTCGCGTCGTCCTCCCCGCCGTCTCTGCTCTGACATCCGCCATATTCTTCGCTCGTCGTAGCCGTTAAATATGTTCTGTTTCTGGTTACAGGCATGGTGGGGCTGGATGGTCCACCTCTTGCGTTAAGGCGCACGTTGACTATCCCACTTCTGAAGCGTTTAAGGCCTAGTCGCGTGAGTGAAAGTATGAAACGAAAAGAAATGCGAACTCGGGGTTTTTTTTTTCAGTTAAACTGGCCAGCATTCATTTAAACGCAAGGCGGATAACTGAAGGAGCGGCCTTTCTCGCGTCGTGGCCGAACCCCGAGTGCTGCTTCTTTCTCCGCTCGAAGCCGCGTCCGCCGCTTCGCTGCGTTCCTCTCCGCTGCTCCTCTGCGGGGGTGTTTCCCTTATCCCCCCTTCCTGGGGTTCCTCTGGCCGCATTATTCGTCTTATATGTCTTTTTAAGCGACAGCCTTTAATGGTTCATACTCCGTCCGCCCGTTACGCTCTGGCCTACGAGATCACCATCGCGCGCTAGCGAGCTATCGAGCGGATGATCTCGGAGGCCATGTTGCGCCATTGGTAGTTCACTGCATGCACATGCGCAAGGTGGCGCCACCGGCGCGCGCGCCAGACACCTCGCAGTTGTCGACCGAGTCTGGTGCTGCGCATTCTCACTCCTAGAGCTTGATTCAATTGGGTCTCGGAATGCGGGCAAACGCAAGTACTTAATTAACATATTCACCACACATCAGTGACACAAGCAGCAACACCGCGCTAAATGCTTTCGCCTCACCGCACTTTAGGTCAACAAAGTGCACCGCTGAATTTTTTTCTTCTGTATGTTCCTTCCCAGTTGTTTTTGTTTGGAGAGGTGCCCCGCTACTCGGAGGGGTTATCTTCTCTTGGAGCGGAGGCGGTGCGGGCTACATACCTGTCCGTAGGGCGTTTTAGTGCAAGAGGGCTAGAGCTGGTTTTTACAAATGTCTTCAGTGTGCAATTATTCCCACCGTTGTGGTAGCGCCTTTTCAAAGGGCCAGAAAATCAAGTTTCAACGGTACATCTCTAGCTATATTTGTAAGCATAACTCCTGTTGTGAACGCGGCGGCGGTCTTTGAAATTAATTCCAGTGAACTTTTTCCCAAGTAAGCAGCAAGGCTCCCGCTTATTTTACATCAGATTTAGTGGTGAGTTTCCCACTGTTCACGTCGTCCGCACAAAGCCATCGCAATTGATGGGGCAGCATGATGCTAGGGCGGGTCTGTTTAAACCCCCGCGCGGCAGTCGTCAATATAGCATGACCTTGTACTTACAAGCCGAAGGTAAACGGCAGCAGCTTAGAATAAACGCCTCTTCTACTGTGAAGCTGGTTTAGATATGCGATATAAATTTGTTTTATCTGAAGCTTGCGTTGTACAGGCGTTTGTGAAGTGAACCTGTAGATCCGACGCTTTAGTAAGTGGTCTAGCTTCGTGAATTTGCAAAAAACGCTGCCGAGAAGCCTGCTCACATTAACTGTTTAAGCAATCCCCGATCGGATGCGCTCGTAAGAGGCCTTAGCGCCTGAATCCTCCAAGATGGCGCTAGGAGGCCTGTGCAAATGAACCCGAACCTGTTGGCCGTTTCATAGCGAAAAGCTTTCACTCTGGTAGCGTGTTGTTGCTCTTCATCTCAAAGAATCTCTTGATCTGCTTGTGTTTCTGTCCAAAGTAACAAAGTAAAACTGCAGCGTTCATTCAGAATTACTGCTATATGCAACATTATCGCACGCTACAGTACCATTTGACGGTGAACCTTCTCTCCCCTTGAGTGAACGTTGCTGTTAATTTTTATTGTCTGCTTACACTGTCTGTAAAAAAAATAAATACTCAAGTGCTGCATAAATGCTTCTTTATCTTTAATGAAAAAATATTCCCGAAATAGTTTTCTTTGATTATATCTTGAAGACACTGGAATATTTTACACGTAGTGGAACTGTTACTGGTTTTGTGTCTCGTATTCCGAGCCTGTTTGAGGAATGTTAATGACACGTCCGTTTGATTTCTTTGCTTGCTTCCGTCACCACTTTCCTGCATGTAAATAATATGGACATTATTCTCTCGATAATGCATGCCTATACACTCATTTGAATAAACGCTTTTTACGTGTGCACCTTTTCACTCATTGATCAGTAATTTCTTTTCAGTGAGTGCAAAATTATGAGGCTAGAAGTTTGCGTGCACCAATTAAAAAACTTAATAAGCATGCAGTAAAAGCAACCTCACATTGAATGTATAGTTGCTGTCGGACTTGGCGTATTGAAGGGACAGTATGTCGGTTTTAGCGGCCTGTGAACTTTCCCGTGCGCTTTGAGAAGCTGCAGTGCTGGAGGCCTTCATCTTCATTTCGATCAGCTAAGGTCGTGCGCGGACATTGCCCAAGAAGGGAAAGTTTATCTCTTATTTTTCATACATCGAGTAACGGTCGCTTCATGCTGGAAGGAGTGGGTTTGGATTTATAGGTTACGTGGTGTAACGTCCCAAAGGGACTCCGACTATGAAGGACGCCGTACAGGAGGGCTCCCGATAATTTCAACCGCGTGGTGCCCTTGCACTGACACCGCACAGTACACGGGCCTTTAGCGGTTCGCTTTCATCGAGATGCGGCCGCCGCGGCCGGGAGCGAATCTGTCGGGTCAGCAGCCGAACGCCATAACCACTTAGCCACCGCGGCGGCTGCTTGGCGAAAGGCACTGACCGCTATAATCCAGTCACCTTCGATCTTCCACAAACCATAGTGATTGCACACCACAGCCTCGAAATTGAAGCACAGAATCCAGCGAAAGTGCAGCTGCGGACCCGGATAGGACGGGCATCTTTGTTTATATTCTGCAGTGTCGCCAGATACCTAACTCTTTCCGGAGTTGCCAAGGTTTGCTAATAGCTAGGTTGTTTGGCTGTTATTGAACTATGGTGCTTAATCGCCTTGCAGCCAGGCTCTTGCTGTTACTAATGGGCATATACCCTTCTGTGACTCTGCATCACGCGGACACGCAGCGGCCCAAGATACTGCATCATCATCGTAATCATCAGCCTGACTGCGCCCACTGCAGGGCGAAGGTCTCTCCCATGTCTGTCCAATTAATCCTGTCCTTTGCCAGCTGCGCCCACCCTATCCCCGCGAACTTCTTAATCTCGTCCACCCGCCCAGCTTTCCGCCGCCCCCTTCTACGCTTGCCTTCTCCGAAAAACTTTCCAAAATTCCTTCTCTTTGCGAAGATGCTTAACTGCGCACAATCACGCGGTCACCACCGCCCTCCCTTTCCAGACCTTCAACTGTCCATGGAAGCGGCATCCCGACCAGACAGATCACACGTGCTCGAGATGCCGAAGCCGATCGAGGCGCTGAGATTCGATAACATTCCATCAGAGGGAGAAAAACGAGAGACGCGGGCGATGACCACGCGGCTCTCCGATTGGCCAGCAGCGACGCAGCCCTAGGCAGCGTCCTATCCGCTGTGACCTCCAATACGGGTCACTGACGCCGCCATGGTCAGCGGCTTCAGCTATGCTGAAACCAAGCGCATACCTGGCTGTTCAGCCTCTCATTTGAGCGTTGCTTATCGTTAGTATAACAGCTTCTCGCTGTAAAAGTCACAAAACTGGACTAATTTCCCACAACAAAATGTCCTGGCTGTGAACAACACGGGCCGCACTGAAGATGACGTCACCGCCCGCGACCGCAGAGACGAAGTAGATTTCGCATCGCTACGCGGAGCGGAGGAGCTGGATTGCTGATATGATGCGCACGAAGCAGGTTGAGATAACTCCTTCCGACGTTCCGCACTGCGCATGAATATTTGTTTTTTTTTTCCTAATCGTACTGATTACGTGGAGGCTTGTCTTCAGTTCTGCTATTTGAGTGGTTAGGGCGCTCGGCTACTGATCCGGGGTTCCCGGGTTAGAACCCGTCCGCGGCGGCTGCGTTTTTATGGAGGAAAAACGCTAAGGCGCCCGTGTGCTGTGCGATGTCAGTGCATGTTAAAGATCCCCAGGTGGTCGAAATTATTCCGGAGCCATACACTACGGCACCTCTTTCTTCCTTTCTTCTTCCACTCCCTCGTTTATCCCTTCCCTTATGGCGCGGTTCAGATGTACGCTGACATGTGAGACAGATACTGCGCCGTTTCCTTTCCCCGAAAACCAATTTTCAATTTTATGCCCTTAAAGTACAGAGCTAAAAATTAATAAATCTGACGAACAATGAGATAACTATCTAACGAATGTCTGTCTTTCCTAGTGGCTGCTTAAACCATTAAGGCCACTTTCGTGACTCCAGGACCCATGCACGCACTGGTTTTTTTTTTTGTAATTCTGCGCCACTGGAAAAAAAAATCTTAATAAGCTGACTGGTCTGTCTACAGTATCAGTCAATCTCTATCCCAGCATCAAATAATCTGGATTAAGGAAACATTAACGGGACTTGAAAAATGCAGTGACGACCGCAAATGTGAACAGAAAGTGTATGCATTTTTGGTGCGTATCCTTTTTGCATTTCAGTCAACCGAAGAGAAAAAGAAAGCCAGGGTGCGTAAGTACGGAGGCTCATTTAACATCCCGTTTTCGGCATTAAAATTAACGTCAATGTTCTCCAAGAATAACAGCATTTTATATAAAAAAAGAAACATTCCAGGCACTTGTTTCTTCAGCACAAAATCATCCGGAAAGAAGGCGAATACATGAAAGTAAACACCACTTTAATAGAATTGAAAGGTGAGATATGTATATTCGCGTTCTCGGTCACAAAACACTAAGGCTTCAAAAGAGGCGTATCACTGCCGCATGCATTTCTAACATGCACTTACAAGGGGCCTGAAGCCTGATACAACTTGTTAAAGTAATCTGACATCTCAGCATACAAGCTCTACTTGTTATTTCTATGCCGCAAGAGAACACTGATTCTTGGAATTAGCTAAATATAGCAGTCTGTCACCTGCAGACAATAGTTTCGTGTTTTTGGTTTTGCGTTCTTTCTCCCTTGGTAGCCCAATATTCATGCTGCTCCTAAATGGCAAAAATACTTTCGAAAAGTAATTAAATTACATTATTTATCCCTTCCCATGAATAGGCAAAGTAACTCAATTGCATTATTAATTAGTGCTTGCAAAAAGTAATATATTATATTACAATTAATTTGGAAAAGTAATGCAATAACTTTTAAATTGTCAGTTTCCGTGTACACAACGAAGTGCACTGCTCACAACTTTTGTAAACATTTCCGCCGATTTCTAAATTTATTGCGTCGCAGGACCAGCTCAACTTCGAAATAATTAGTGCAATTTATCTACAGTAATTCAATTACTCATGTCTAGTGTTGGTTAATAAAGAAGTACGTGCCGATCTGGGAGGACATCCATAGCGCCGGATACGTGAATGTGGCGCTGGGACCAAGCTTCTTGGCGCATCAATGGAATAAATATTTGGACAATTGCCGCGTACGCTGTACTCCTTACGATTATCTCTTCATGCCGCAGCTTTTCTCGAATTTGTGGAGACGAAGTGAGCACTTTTACAGCGCTTCAGAAGGGACTGGTCATTCTTCAGAACTCGAATGGGCATTCACCAGCCCAGTGCTGTGTTTTGTGGAGAGTAACAGCCTACGACAGGCGAGGACGGTAACACCGAGCCAATGGCTGGAGCGCTCGCTGTCCGCCTATCTGGGTGCACGGCACGGTCAGCGTGGTTGCCACAGAACGAAAGGGCAGGGAGAGAGCAAATTATTAGCTCTAGGCTTTTATTTTTCACTTTATTTCCTTACACTGCAGCATCGCATTAAGGTTTGGCAAGCGGAGATGAAAAAAAATTGGCAGTGGCTTAGCTTGGCTATGCCAGGATCACGGCCGCTCGATCGAGATCGAGCGGCCGTGCCAGGATAAAGGTAGCGAAAGCTAAGGCATAGCATGGTTAGCCTTGGTTAATCTTGATTGGAAGTCCAGGTAAGTCTGGTTGTCTGGCCACCTCCTCGCCAGATGTCGAGGAGGTGGCGCCAAGGCTGGTCACGTGGTTCGTCACGCGGTTGGTCCCGTGACCAGTCACGTGGTTGGTCACGTGGTGCGGTACGTGCGACCACGGTGGAAACGCGAGCACGGCGAAACTGCGAGTTCGTGGCCAATGTAGCTGTCGCTACAAAAATTCGCAAACCCATCAGCACTACTGATGGCGCCCCTTCAACAAAGGGAGCGTCGTCTCCCAAGTGAACAGAAAAAGAACAGTCAGGAATTTCACTTGGGCTAACCTCGTTTTTTGCACCATGTAACTGCCCACCACATGCTTTGATTGGTTTTTCGATCCTAAGTACGGTGTCACATGGGGCTTTGTGAACAGAGATCGATATGTAGGCAGGTTATAGGTGTTCCTTTTAGAATGTTGAAAGAAGTGCTCTGGTTCTCTGTGAGTTTGCTATATTAATGAATGCCTGATAGTAACTTGAAACTCAACCTACACCATTAATATAAATTTGTCACCAAGAAAAAAAAATTTGTAAAATGCTTTCACATCATTACCAAGGCTATGTCCCATACACTCTTTACAAAGGAAATCTACAATCAGTTTCACTAAGCTTTCTTTTACTGCTGAGTGTGTCCGTCGTCGCTACGCATACATACCACCTGCTTCCTTACGCGTCTTTTTTGTGTCAGGCGTAAAGTTTGGTTTATTGGCTATAGCCACTTTGCCTTTTGTTTTACTGCTCTGCTGTTTCGCGCGGGAACATGTGTGCAAGTTACGTCTGCCATGAACCCTTCTGCGCCTGCGCTGTCTCCACTGGCATTTGTCGGCTGGGCCTCGGCAGGCCAAGAACCGTTCTACACAGTCAAGCTCATGTTGAAACGAGGAGGGGCAGCGTTTGGCGGAAGCTGTTCCTGAAAATGAGAGGATGTGATGAGGGGTATGAAGAGTGGAGAATCTTTTGTGAATTATTTGGTACCCTCTGCGGGGCGATTTTCCATGTCCCCGACTCGCTATGTTCCCTCGCGAAGGCATTTAACACCGGCAGTGCAAGAACGCTGCTCACCTCCTCTGCGTTACGGAAAATACCCCACCGTACGACACTTCTACCAACGTTACTTCGTTGAGACGCCAGCAGTGAAGCTATTCCTACCCTTCATTTGGCAATAAATGGCATTCAACTGCTATTTTCGGACGAAAGCTGGAGGAAGATATTTAAGTACTAGTGAAAAGCATTTTTTTATTGTACAAGCTTGTAGGAGTACTGTATTCCGTGACGTGCATATGGGTGTGTTCAGAAAAGAACCGTAACCGAGGTCCCACGACCATTTTTCGTGTTGAAATGAATTTTTAAGTGTGATGGGCAAATTTGTCAACACAAGGGAAATCGTACTTAGTTTTCAAGAAAAGCTGCAGTTTTTTAGGACGAAAGTCGTATATCACACTAGGTCGAAAATGCCGGTATTGCGGTTTCACAAAACCGCTAGTTGGGATCCCTGCAGAAATTAAACAATTTTTTTTTGAAACCTGATTCTATTTTCAGTACTTCTATGCAAAATTTTCTGTTAGAAGCAATGGAAAAATATTTTTGCCTCTTGTAATTTTGCAACAAAATAGTCTCACAGATTGTTTAATAAGTAAGGCGTTTATATAAGGGCAGTTTTTAAGATAATATTGGGACGAGAAGGAGCGACAACCTGAGATTGCAATTTTCGCTCAGTAATAATTTATATTTCTGCTGTCGTCGGACAAAGTTTGTACTTCTAGAAGGGGCAGATGACTTTATTAGGCGTGGAAATCATCTAAAACTTGAAAAAATGCGAACTATGAAGTGGATATAAAAAAATAACCTCTCTGGTTTTCTTCAAAATTTGCCTGGAAGACATTCAGTATATAGTAATTCTATATTAAAAAAAGGGTTGTATATATTGTTTTAAACTGCAAAATCAAAGGCCTAACACTTACCATATTTCGTTCACTATCGATTACTGGATATTGTGTGCTAAAAGAACAACGTTCATGAATTCGACTTCAAACTGAGCACACGTGGTTGTGTTTTAATTAGCTGATTAGGAAAGTCTTAGGAAATCCATTGTAAGCGTATTTTTGCTTGTAAGCGCTTTTAATTAAGTGAAAACGAGAATACGTTAGCTTCTTCACGTGGCTTCTATACGTCTGTCTATTGGGATTAAGAATTTTGCCATCCTTCAAAGTACTTTATGACAATTTGGCGTAGAATCAGGTTTATAAAACCAGGACCTGAAACTTTCATAGCGTTTAGATCAATTATAGCTTGTTTAATTAAACTTAAACTAAAGATGCGCGAAATTATACAGTTGATTTGTGCTTCTGGTACTTCAAAGTGAACCAGGAAAGTCCCTTTATCCTAGAAACAACAATATGTGCATACGGCGGCAAGCTAGGGCCATCTGCGCCTTCGGTAAGGACATCATGCGTTGTCGAAATGACGTTACTTTCGCCACACACAAAAAAAATAATAATTTTGTAGCGAACACGAAAACCTAACTCCGGAGTCGAATGAGATGGTCAAATAGTTGAGACTTCTTTACCGCTATTAAAATGACTTTTAAGGAAGACCACCGAATATCTCCCCACAAGTACACAAGATCTATTCAAACAGGATTCACGCATGAAGGAAGGCACATCTATAAGTAGAAAATATAGTTTTGCATTTTCGCTTTGTCTGGTACTAAACAGTTGGGTTACCGAATACACTCAAAGCATACAAGTGGCAAAAAAAAAATAGTTGCCGTTCTTCGCATGCCTTTCCACCTAAAAAAACTGAACGCGGAGATTCGCCATTATTTCCGACGGACTGTCATACGAGCAGGCACATGCATGGATGGCTCCGTCGAAACCAAGGCGCGACACGCATCAACACAGCATGTCTATCTATATGCTGAGGCAACTTTCGCCGATGAGAGGACTCCCAGTAGCTGTAAGAGCAAATATAAGTTTCATGAACTCACACACAATGTATATAATATAACGAAGCTCATGTTTCGGGCCACAGGGCACAGCAAAAGTGCGTGCAGCGGTGTTGGTGGACTAGTTAACAAACGCTACACGCCTTGATCTCGATTGGAAATAAGGTCACAGAAAGAGCCTGTGGCTTCGTAGGCGTACTCAGAGGAACGTTAAATGACGTTAGCATTCAGGACCTTCGGCATAGTCAGCTTAGTGACATTTAGGGCGGGCTGGAAGACAGCTGAGACAGTACACAATAACCACATGCATCGAATGTAAAGATGTTGAATAAGTTTAGGAAATGCTTAGGTGGCCTACACCACTGTTTCGGACTGAAATCAGTTCTCCACTAATTTACCGTCTTGTCCGGGGCCACTGCGTGTGAGGATGAACTGTTGCCCTTTATTTGGTACTACAGTTTACGGAAACGGAGTCATGCGCCGGAAAAAGCTTTTTATTTGGAGATGTTCGCGCTTTGTCTAAGACAGAAATCAAAATGATTCAGCGCAGGGTATGTTTTGTCAACCGAATTTGCCATGTAGGACCATCATAACTCTGAAATGCAATATACGCAACAGGCGAGAGCGCTATTGGGCTAATGCGCGCTGCCAATCTTTTGTGTAAAGAAACTCCATGCTGTAATTGAACCAGCGCCACCTTGCACTTCAGCATAAATTAAGCAGTCAGTTAATAGACTCCTTTCGCATCATTGTACTGATATTTACATTTGAATAAGTCAGCTGTCTTAAAACGTACACATTAATTTATATGAGAAATCAGCGCCCATATAAAAATGTTTAAAAGTCAACAAATAAAGAAATATAACGTTACAATGTTCAAGATAGCTAAAGAAGAAAACAACCTTAGAAGAGTCCAGTTAGAATGGGCGGAATATTTGTGTTTGCTGGCATTAGCGAGACCTGTTGAGATTACGATAAATGGAGGATATATATTAACGGTGAACGTGATTAAATCTAGGCTGACAACCAAAAAGATGTTTACGAAATATTTTATGTAATCATGCCAATGTGCTAACTAAACTGCAGTAACATGCCCGCAGTTTTAAGTCGAATTAGTGAGTGTTACTCTCTTTAACCGACAATATACAGTAATGGTAACTGAACGAATTATGGTGTCTGTTAGGCCTTTAATTGTGTAGTTAAAAATGTAATACAACACTTTTTTCTTGATCCAGAATTGCCACGCACTGAAGGCCTCCCAGGGAAACTGTAAAGAAAATCGGAGAGTTTTTTTTTATATCTTCGTCAAAAATCGCCTTTTGTTGATTTTTTCGAATTGTTGAAGATTGAAACACCTAATGAAGAGTCATCTACTTGCTTAGAAGTACAAAATTGCCCCACGACCACAGTAAAAAGGACTGGTTAATGCTCAGCAAATATTTCAGCCTCAGGTTATTTGCCTAAGAATTAACCCGTAATGGAATGCCTTACTTTTTAACAATATTTTGAATTTTTCCTGCAAAGTTACAGGCGCCAAAATATTTTTGCATTAATTCCAACATTAAAGTTGGCACGAAACTGCTGAAATAATAATCAGATTGCAGAGAATTTTATTTTACTTTCTGCTAGGATCCAAACTAGTGAATTTGCGTAATTGCAAAAGCAGCGTTTTCGACCTCGTGTGATCTACGATTTAAAAAAAAACGGCGTTTCTTGCACAAGTGTCGACTGTGTCGACACATTATCCCATCAAGTATAAAAATTTAGTTGAAAACAAAAAATGGCCATGAGACCTCGATTACCGTCTTTATCTTAACACACATTTACAATAATTCTAAGGTTCTTGCACCGAGGGCTTCATGAGCCTTTAATGGCAACTGTGAAGCTCCTTGCCAGTCATATGACTCCGAAGTTCAGTCTTCTAAGATGAAACTACCAGGAAGACTATTCTTCCCTTTAGTTCTGAAGAGTTCACGGTAGCTGCGGTGACGCACATGGCTTTATCTGGATGCTGCTCTTGATTTTTTTTTTCCAGCAAACTATTCGTACCCTCCTGCGGTGGTGTATTTCGGGGACGGAGCGTGCATGGTCATTGAAACGCCATCAGGATACCCTTGGCTTAGTAAGAAAACATTTTTTTTTCTGTAATTTTGCACTCATAGCTGCATATCGAACCCTTTGCCGGGTAGCAGGGTCACTGTTCGTTTCAAATGTTGCGACTCAAAATTCTCGTGCTGACCTGCTGTTTAACGATAACGTTATCCAAGTAAGCAGGGGAATGTGCTCCACTCTTTGGGTTTCGCGAATGCATTATGTTTGATCATGCTTTTCAGGAGTGCTCGACCTATGTGGATCTTAGCAGTTACCTATATGGAGCGAAAATTTAGCTAATATTCGCCATTCTTCACCCAGCGGCGCTCACTTCCTGCTTTTCGCTGCCTATCTAGCCTGAACAGATACTTTAGACCGGCGTCCGCTGCTGTGCGGAAGCGCCAGCGGTGGACACGAGGCAATCGACGTGCTAATTGGGTTATTGCTCCCCGCTCCCATGTCTGTGGTCCGCCCGGTAGTATCGGTCAACAGGCGTCGCAGGTCTTCGCTGTGAATCGAGTATAATTTGACAATTACGGCTCACTTACGCGCTCTATTCTTCGCAGATGCTCATGTTTTTTTTTATAACACATTAACAAATACTGGATATAAGCTAGTACGCCCGGAAAAGTTTTCGGAACTAAATAATTTTAGTGCGTTAACACTTCATCGTGAAGAATAGCCGGTGCTCGCCGTATTTGTGTCTGCGTGTGTGTAGTGTTGTGACACCTGTTTAAATAAATGAAAACTTTCCATATTTATAGCCGCGAGTGGGATTTCAAATCTCCGCGGAGCGAGCAGATTAGTTATACCGGCTGCTGCTTTAGACCACTCGGTCACCGCCGCAGCCTTTGATCCAACGTGCTAAACTGCCTGGGTCTTGCGCTGTGCTCACACAGCAAGTTTGTGCAGTTGCGTACAGTGGGCGCCACAAATGCGTCAAAATTAAAACCCCTATATACACTAAAAGTAACGACATCTCCTCCTATTCCGGCGCTTCTCCTCTCGGCTCCTCCCGGGCGCCGACGGTGGCGGCACCTAGGCCGGGGGGATGCTAGCAGACGTTCCCAACGCTCGCCTTTTGGCGCGCAGCAGACCGCGCGCCCGAATGAATTTTGTGTTGCATTTTGCCTTGGCTTCAGTCGAAATGACATGATGAGATGGAAGATCGAAAAATAAATTACTGAAATAACTGCCGCGACCAACGCTGCGCTGTTTTATCGAAACTCTTTCTCGTGCGATCGCTTTGATTGCGGAGCATACGTTGGAAGCGGCGTGCGCGAGCGAGTTTGCGGCGCTGTAGTGAATATACTCAGCGCGTTGTGTTCCCAACGCTCGCGCTTTGGCGCGCAGCAGACCGCGCGCCCGAATGAATTTGCTGTTGCGTTTTCTGCCTCTGATTCGGCCGCATGGCATGGGAGATACAACAATTACTTACCCAAATAACTGCCCCGGCCCAAGTTGCACTGCTTTATCGGAACTTTTCGTACTGCGATCGCTTTCATCGCGGTGCACACGGTGGAAGTGGAGTGAGCGAACGAGCTCTCGACACTAGTGAATGTCTCGCAGTCGTGTGTTTCAACCGGCGTCTTTTGCCCAATCTTATTAAAAATTTAACTCCGCAAAGAGGAAGTGGACCGACATGCGACTATTTGAACGGTGGCGGTTTAATGCTCCTATAATATATTCTCTCAAAGGCGCGTTCGCTCGTGCAACGGGCTGTGCTATTCAGTGTGCAGGTGATTACTCGTCTGAATTTCAATTATTTTAGTGCAGGAAAGCTTGGAGATTATTTCAGAGTTTATATACCTCGGACACCTCCCAGGCTACCGTTACAAATATCCGACTGACGGTAGCCACGTAATGTTTGTTCGTAAATAGGCGAATACGAAACCCTATAGATGCGCACTGTAACACGGTTGTGATCCGAATTTTGATGTAGGGTTAATAGTTCGGGTTGATTAACAGCAACCAAAAAAGGCATTTAAACGCTGTTTCGTGAGCAACTACAGCGCCGCATGAGTCATTCGAATGCTGCTTGTTTAGGTGATTATCATCTTCGGTCAGCATATGCAATAATGGCTTGTAAGCGAACATTGGCTTCCTTCTTGTAATCTCCATGCCTAACGCGCAGTGGCGTGGGCTTCCGCAGTTATTCGCTTTCGGTCGAAGTAGTGTGCAACAGAAAAAAACAACTCAAATGCTGAAAAATCAAAATCCGAATTTACTCAGTTCTCTCTGAAGCAAACACGTTGGTTCGTTTAGGAATCGCGAGCAGCATGAACAGCGGGGGTTTCAACAGCGATAACCACCCCTTTGGCGTCGAGTTCGTGAGTGACGGAGTCCAACTGCAACAAAACAAATACGCCCAGCGATGCACCAAACATGAAAGATAGACCTGCACCGCGAGCAGCATGAGCAGCGTAGGCTAAAACGGCAAGAACCGCCCTTTTATTATCGAATTCGTGAGCGAAGGAGTCCATCTGTTACGATCCATATACGGCGCGCAACATAAAAGCTAGACATATATTGCGAGCAGCATGTACAGCGGGTATCAAACAGCAAGAACCGCCTCTTTAGTATGGGGTTCGTAAGCGAAGGCGTCCAACTGCGACAAAAATTCCTGCAGCAGTGCGCAAGATGGAAGCTAGACCCCAACGCGAGCAACGTAAACATGAGGGCTCAAACAATATGAAGCGTAACTTTCGAGTCGAGCCTGCGAACGAGTCTGACTACAACCACGTCGACACGCCACGAAATGCGCGCAACATCAAAGCTGCACCTGCAGCATCTAGCAGAGCTGGCACAGTGGGCATAAGACAACAAGAAGCACAGCTTTCGTAGCCTACGAGCGAACGAGTCCATCTAAAACTATGCCAAACAGCATTTACTGCGAAGAAAGACTGCAGTAGCTCGCGCTTCGCACCAAATCACCGGAAAAAAAAAAAAACACACGACTTACAACTGAAGAATGGCCACTCACATCACGAAGTGGCGGATCCAGCACATTATCGAAGTTTGTCCGGCCGATCCTATGCATCCAAACCTTTCGGCGAGCCGCATTGCTTTTTCCGGACGGAATTACAAAAAATATTTTCCCACTGCCTCCTCGGTTGTTGCATTCATACGCGCAACAGAAGCTCAGCATCGCCGCAACGCGTAGACGCCGTCAACGATGGAAAAACACTTCCCGCCAAAACTGTTGCGAAAAAAGAAAACGAAGCGCGACTCCTACCCTGGCAATGGCGCCGGTGTCTGCTGCGGAGCAAAAAAGCGCGCGCTAACACGTGAACACGGCGGCTCGGCCAATGGGAGGCTCGATTATCCGGCGGTGCGCTAGGAGAGGAGAGAAGCCGGCGAGTTCAAAGCTTTGCGTTACTTTTGCTTCATTGAGGGGCTTTAGTTAAAATTATCTGTCCACCAACGTGTCGTGAGTAGTTGGGGAAGTGGTTGCGCTAGTGATTTGCCTTGTGTAATGTGGCAGTTTGACTGCTTTGTGCAGGCATCACGGAGGAAGACTATTTAGGAGTGGAAACTCCGCTGTCTGCGGCGACCAGAAAAGGTTACAAGCCCGCGGAGCCACTATCATGCTGGCGGTCTGGAAAGAAATTACCTCTGTTTCGGTTGGGAAGGCGAGCGTGTTTCTCCCGTTTGGCCGCGCGCGCCTGACTTCTATTGAGGGCACTCTCGCGCGCTTCTTTACCGCTGGTAGCCCGAAGAGCAACTGGTGCTACGCTTCAACCATTTGAGCACAGTAAAAAATAAAACGCGTTCTTTTCCATGACCGCTATAAGATGATCTGTAGCTTCTGGTTGTACGAAGGGCTATTGTTTGACACCAGCGCAATGACTTTGATTGGATGGGTATAAGCGCTGCGGGCATTCGTCGAAGGCAAACATGCCTTCGCGTTCGTCGAGTATGCGACCACGTTAAGTTTCATCTGCTGGATGAGAACGCGGGCGTCGTACGGCGCAGCGTTTATGACTGCACGTCAGCCGAGAAGGCAACAAGCGGCTACAACTTCTCACCTTGCTCACCTTCACCCTGCAGCACTTGTAACCACTTTTGCAATTTCGAACAAAACACCTGCGTCCCATCTTAGTCTAGCAAATTCCGAAGGAGGTCGCACGGCGCGTAGTAGCGCTGTTAGTATTACGGCCCTCGAACAGACACCGACAAGAACTGTTGCTGTTTAACTTAAGGACGCACAAATACAACGTCACGACGTGCCCGCTGAAGCAAACACCCCTGTCGTCTGCTTGTCGTCTGCTTTGAGCGCGCTTTGAGAAGCTGAGTTAACTGTAGTCAAATTTTGAATTTCCGCGTCTTCGCGCCTTTACCTCTCCTCTCGTCAGTTTTTGCACTCTGAAATGTCGGCGCTTCACCGCCGGTCCCTGGCACTCGCCCCCTCCACCGGCTGCCGACGCACGCGAACCAATGGCAGCAGTCCGCTGCTGACGTAACGAGCGCGGATTCGGGCGAAAGTGCAGCACCGCAGGTCGCTGCTAGGCGTTGAAGCGTGAGTGTTAAAAATTGTATTGGAAATTATCGGCTCGCTTTTCAGGTCTTGTACGCGGCATGAACGCTCGTTGGCCTATACTCTAGATAATGCGAGCATTTTATAGCGAACCTCAAACTCCCTTTTAAGGGACTCTTTAACATCCAGATTAATATAAGTGGTGTTTTGATGTATTAGTGGTTTTATTAAAATAATAATAATAAGTAAGGAAAAGAGTTTGCTAGCCCGGCATCTGCCATCGATACTGAAGCACCTGAGCAGGGGCAGCGGAAATAAAGGATAGCAGGCAGAATGGAGAAATGAAATGAAAGAGATGAGGGGGCAGACAGAAAGGATAGGCGGGAGAGAGGTACAACGTACAAGTATTCTGTTTACACTAGTATTCTGTTCTATTGTATTCAAGTATTCTATTTACACTTTTATACAAGTTTTCTAAGTACAGGAGAGAGCGCCTGCACAACACACTGTATATACTACAGTTGGAGTGGGGCGTCCAGCTGTTAATCACCCAAGAGGGGTTTTCACCTGCCTTTATTTTTCTTCATGCCCTGCATTTAAGAAACGCACAAGTTAGTCTCTGCCTACCACTCAAACTTGCAAGTGCAACAATAGGACCTGGAGCGCTTTCTTTTTTGCCAGTTTTCTGGAAACCGAGATTTCACCTCGCGACGTTGCAACAAGGGCAGGTATTGAAAAAAAACTAATTTTCGATCCTGTAGTTTCCATCGGAACTGCAGGCAATAGACCAAAAACGTTGGGCATCTATTTCTGCAATTCTTCAGGGAAAGTTCATCCTTGTCCCTGTATTTTGCGTGTACTTCTGGCTACTGTCCTTACGCTTGTGAAGGAATTAAATTTTGGCCTTGGATAATATCCTCGGTTTCATTTCGCTAGCAAACTTTCATGGAATGTACGCCTTGTTATGTTTGTCAAAGGCTTCGTGCAGTTATGTGTTTAATCGAATATATTCAATATACCACTGACAGCCTGCAAGAAAGTTGTGCACTCTGTGCCAATGGAGGCCAGAGGCGCTTTCTTCTGGCATTGCCACGTTGCTCCTTATGCAATCCCACCGTTCCAAATTTCCGGACGGTAAGATGACTCTGGTCGTCCCCTTCTGAAAGTGAGCCCCACTACACGGCTACTTGGCTCAAACTTTGTACAAAGGTTGTACATGCTCTAATATATTGTGCTGAGGCACAGTATCAATCAGTATGTTCGTTGTTCAGATTGCTGCAAAAATAGTGCACATTGAAGTTTGCCTCCATAGAATTAGCTATTGTGTTGTACATCTGCACTAACAAATGCAGGTCAAAATTAAAAAAAAATTCTTGCTCCTGAGCTTTCGCCTCCTTTTGATTACCTTTTTTCCTATTTTCTTTTTGTCTTTCTCTAGACAACTTATGACCGAGTTCAGAAGAGTCTTGAAATTTTAGTGTGGAGCCCTCTTGTAGACAGGCGAAGAGACGCACACTGAGCAAACAATGCAATATTAAGGCAGATGTGAATGGTAAAGGATGCTATGGATTTTCTGTAGGCTTCTTGACAGCTAATCTTTACTTACTTTCAGGCAGGCCTGCGTGTACATTGTGGGTTACTGCACAGGCACTTGAGCGGCCAAACAGGCACTGTCACTTCATCTTCATGGCTATGTGCAAAACTCCTGTATACAATGTCTACGAATACGAAAGAAAGAAATGCACGAAGTGGAAAGAGCCTTACAACCACACAGAACGCTCACTTGATAACTTAAAGGAATAAAATTTTCATTCATGAAAGTTATATACCGTGCTTTTGTTTGGTCGCTATTAATGCGGGAGCAGCATTTAAATACGAATCCATCTGAGATGCGCAATCTAGAATTTTACAAGTGCAGCTCACGCAGAATTCATAAAAAGTAATAAAAGCACCAGCACCTTTCGAATTCCTTCCTTCCAAGACAATTCCGCGTCGTTGATAACTGCAAAGCTTCTCTTTTCTGTTTTCAGCGCCAAATACTTCCCATTACAGTTGCTTATGACCCCGCAAGTCAGATCGATAACCCTATGTCAGGTCATTTCAAAGGATTCGAAATCTGAAATAATCATTTTATTGCAACCTGCTGCATAGAAGGAGTGTCAGGAAAGCTTCTGTCGCCTGCTTACTGACCCATTTGAATTACAGAAAACCAAAGGCTCGCAAAATGTCAAAGTGTTGATACAAATATATGTGGGCTTATTTCACTGCAATAAGATAAAAGAAAGCAACTTATCACATTGCACGTGATTCGCTGTTATATGAAAATTTTGGAAAGTGGCCAAGAAACTCTGGTGGGTGAAACTTCGGTGAAGCTTTGAATCTCCCGTTTGTGCGCTGAATATCGTCGTCTTCGCCATCTTTCATCCGTTAGTTCTGCGCCGCGAGTGCTTGCGAAGGCCGTAGAAGAGGGGGCGATAGCTATGGCTCTTCAAAAGAACAGTGAGGGGGGGGGGGGGCTTATGAATGCAGCGATAGGCGATAAATGCGCTGCGCAATGCAAACCAGAAAAGAAAAAGTGGCTGAGCACTGTGGCACTTGAAGCACCTGTAGCCCGACTCGCGTGACGAGAGCCGGCAACTTGCCGAAGCGGAGGAGGTGGCGCCAGCACGCGATAGCAGGTCGCAGTCACCGTCGATCGGGCTTGTTTACACGTCGCCTGCATCTAAATATGGTCGGCGTGGCCGGGACTCAATTCCGCTTCCTTGGGATCAGTAGTCAATCGCCAAAGCCTCTGCGCCACCGCGGCGGGAAGTTTATGAGAATAAAAAGAGCAAACGGTTCAATTCGGAGCCTAAGGCACACCGCACGCAAGTGTCAACATTTTCGAACAGAAGTCATTAAGAACAACCCACCGATATTTAGACGGCAAATACGAGTTTATTTCATGACAAATCTGCATTGAATATAACCCGTGGTTTTGCCATCAACACATCTGTGCGAGGTTTTATCAAAAGTTTTTACAAAGCCCAGGAATATTGTAAGAATTCGGCTTTGGTTGTTGATAACAGGGATGAAATAATGGAATGTTTGGACTAGTCTTGTTATGGTGGGAACTTCGTGGCTGAAACCGTGCTTTTCTGAGGACAAAACCGACTTGGTATCCATAAAAATTAATATGTACTCATTAATTAAATGTTTTTGCAACATGATGTAACGGCATAAGGTCGAACGGATATTTCTGTTTCATCCCCAGGATTCTGGACCATGCGATTCGAAAAACCGGTCGCGCCATCTCGCGAGAGCCGGCGGCGCGGCGGCGCGTAACTCAATGGCGACGAAAAATAAAAATTGATATTTCGTCGCGCATAACAGTTAGAAATTAGCTCTCTCGCCTAGATGTTAAATGCATCTTAAAGTTTCATTGAGTCGAGTTTCATCGATGTAGCTTACATATTGCGTTTGCCATGAGCAATGATCTATGACAGCATGGAGCCTATGGCGAGGTCCTGAAAAATACCCCACTTGACTTCAATTTATCGCTCACTACAGCCCTATTTTAAAATATATCGACAAGCTCTAGCAGGTTCACGTAGGGTAATGTCCTACCTTTAAGGAAGTATAAGGTATTTTACATTTCAATGGCGTAAAAGTCTTCCTGCGCTATTTCACTATTGATCATGCATCATCAGTTTTTTCATGAAACGTGTGGCGCCCTCTCTCGGTGCGTTGGAAAGGCACACGTCCCTGCTCGCGGCCGGGCTCGAGTAGCGGAGGCGGCTCGATTCCGGCCGTGCCCTGCTACAGTGTCCCTGCTTTGGTAGGTTGCTTTGGGAGGTTGAGCCTGCCGTACGAATGCGCAGTTTTATCAAAAGTGCCCCCATCGGAGGGAGGCTATGGCCATGGGCTGCTACATAAAATGCTACAAGAAAGCGTGTGCCTTCTATGAGGTATATAGAGGAAATTATAAGAAGACTCTTTTGCTTGACAGGTACATTTTTCATTAAGCGCGTACAGTGACCACACCGGCATAGGTGATAGTGGAATTGCGTACGCAATAACAGTGCAAAGCAATGAAGCTTCTAGGTACTTTCGTTCAAGCAGTAAAATTTGGAATTCCCGGACGCTATTACTTAGAGCTCACTCACCGATACTTGTATATGGTTCTTGCACTGTGCATTCAAAATTGTAAAATCGTGTCTTAATGTCTACATTTCAACACTCATGTTATTAGCCTCAATAGCAGAAAGCTCTTCCAATTTTTTGTCGATGCTGTGCAAGTGCAGCAAGGATGCGTTGAAGTGAATGTTGCATGTGTTGCACATAAGAGGCGGCAAACCAGATGCTGCGTT
Source organism: Amblyomma americanum (assembly GCF_052857255.1). Classification (NCBI taxonomy): domain Eukaryota; kingdom Metazoa; phylum Arthropoda; class Arachnida; order Ixodida; family Ixodidae; genus Amblyomma; species Amblyomma americanum. Next base: position 363,728,643 of record NC_135497.1, read on the forward strand.
TTATGCCAGTAGGTTATTTGTCCAATGTAACAATTAGTAGTGTGGTAGTTCACATTTTTGTCTAGGTTGGTAAAGTGCTTCTCACGATTCGATCGTTCGCCGTCGAGAAGGGGTTTACCATTGCTGTAATCGATGCTAGTTTCGGCAATTCTGTCAAAGATGTACGTGAAGGATGAACCGCTAACGAAGACTTCATAGAGTGGCATGCTGGGAACTATTCAGAAGAGTGTGCCATCAGTTCGGCAAGCCAGTAACTACGCCGTTACCCAGAGCAGCAATCAAGAGTCAAACTCTAGTTAAATGTTCTTGATTATAATTTAAATCTGCTTTGAAATGAACAGAAGTTATTGTCGGATAACACGATGTTTAAAAGATTACTGGTTTTCTCCAGTACGGTGACTCGGCGCTCCACCCAACCCGTTTGTGCAATGCGCCGCTAGCGCGATTCATTAGACACAGGACGCTACATGCTCGCGGCCCTGAATATGCAGTGAATTTACCGTGTTGCGAATATGTGCAACAATACCCATAAGCACTTTCGCACGAGTGGCGCGAACATATATTTTTTTTTTTTGCATAAGTTCCAACCTACCCTCGTTTTTTTTTTTCTGCCGCTCTCCTATCTACTTTTCGCTATCCTCTCTCTTTGCTTTTAATTCCACCGGTTGCAGTTCCAGTGCTTGAGGGATTAGATAGCAATCGCTGGGCCGGCAACATTTTTAGCTTCCTTTTTGTATTCTCGTCAGTTGTTGTTGCCTCTGAAGCTGTTGGCAAACTGCTACTTCTTGGATGTGTGACTCCCGGGGAGTTAGCGCGGCTTTTTAGGCGCACAAACCGCGGGAGTCAGAAGAGGGAGCCGTTTCCACGGAACGATCCAGCGACTTTTAAATGTGCCATGCATCTCCATGTTCCTGGTGCTGGCTCCCTTCCCCTGTCGAGCGGACGGAGAGAATTTCAAGCCGTGGAGGGAAGGGGTTGGGGGGCGATGAAAGAACAACTTAAACCGCGAAGAAAAGTTCGGGGAACCTGGAATAGCTTCAAGCCATGAAGAAAAGAGCCACCGAGAGCCCGGCGATCCTTCCATTGTTATAAACCGGACCCCCCTTCCAACGCGTACACGAGCACCCGCGCGCTGATGCCGACATCTAGCACGGACGCCTCACCTAGGCTTGCTGGCGTCTCCTGCAGTGCGCATGCGCAGACCGGTTTCGGCTTACGCTAAGAGCGCGGACGCTGAGCGCGTACGCCCAGGAAGGGCCATTCGAGTTGGCGCCTCTAGGCCTTTTTTGGGGTGGGATGACTGTCTTTGAAGTGGCACAGGAGGCCTCCGATAATGATGTCCGGCTTGTGTGTAGTTTGCATCCCTTCCTTTCTGAGAACACTGGCCAAGGTTTCGCAGACACCCTTTACGTACTAACTGCATACGCGTTTTTGCCACCAGCGTGTCCTTAGCATAAGCATATCGAGTTGTTTTCGTTGCATCCTTTTCAGTTTTAGATGATACATCGAGTGAAGAATCTTGGGTATCCAATGCCTAGAAAAGTTTTCTTTTGCTGATGATGAGTTTTAATGGCGCACTGGCAACCTTGCACCAAGCGCAATGGGTTGAAGTGTTTTCTTCAACACAATGTTAGGTGGAAGACCATTTTCCGAGCACTTCAACTCAAAGAAACCAAGCGCCAGGCTTCGAGAAAACTTCTACCCATTGGAAATCGGTGGGTACACGGCGACACTGCGGAACGAATCACACACCGTCCTCGAGCCGCATGCTCAAAGCGATGTGTCATTGCTGTTGTCGCTGATATTAAAACAAATATGCAAGAATTGGGAATCGTCTTAACCAAAACTTGCTTGAATTCCACCCTACCCCTAGGGCACAATTTTCAGCACTGTTCCTCCCAAAAAGGCTACGGGAACAAGACGCACAACACGCAGCATCAAACGGATGAAGAACGTGGAGAGGCGGTAACGGAAAGGGCCAAGGATGATTTGAGCAGGTACATAGGTACGGAGAAATTCTTTTTCAAGAGCTACACGGGCAGCCGGTAGCAGGGTGGTAAGAGGGAGGAAGAAAAGGACAGTGCGGAGGGGTCTCCTGCTGTGCCTTTGCCTGCCTTTCTTGTTTTTTCTCCTTTTACTTTTCCTCGAATCGTGGAGCGCAGTCCATGGTTGCTCTTTGGATGCGCTATGTTTCTGTTCCCTATGGTGCGAAGCACGAGCTGCACGACATAGTCGGCGCCTCTGCGAAAACGGCCCGGAAAGGTCATGGACGCACTCTTGCCTCCAGGCTGTCACAAAGAAAAAAAACTTACAACCGCTAATGTGTCAGTCCTGGCAAAGGGTTTCTCCACACGCAGACAAAAATCTCCCAAAAAAGACATCAGAATTTCTGCAGAAGTTTCTTTACTGCCTTCCGCCAAACTAAGGAATTCCACCAGCCTTGTTAAAAGCACAGCGCATGGAACAGGTAGACAGTGCCACCAAAATCAATTTCGGACGAGTTAGCGTGGTTACGCCAGTTGCAACTAGGAGTGCTAGCACTTCGGTTTTCAGTGCTGTTTCTGTGTTCGGTTTCGTTGCGCATAGATGCAGCTGATGAAGACGACGATATCCAAAATACAGCGCAAGAGACTGGTATTTTATGCCGCAGAATGTTCGGCTGCGGCGGTGTGGCAGTCGACGGCGGCAAAAAAGCGCTCCGCTGCCGCCGACGCCGGCGAATCGCCCGGAAAAACGCTCCATGCGGGCCACGCTTAACGCAGTAACCAGCAAAACGTATGCGTTCTCGCCGCCTCGGGTTCGAAACTCACTCGCGGCCGTAAAACATTTTCGATTATTTTATTTCAGGTCAAGTGAATTTCAGACATACAAAGAGGCCACGTCGAAATCCAAAATTGAAGCCTCAGTGCTGCAATGAAAAATGCGACCCCGTTAGCCCGCTGTTCTACCAGCTTGTGGAGGCAACGGTTGGTACCAATGCGGCCACTCGATGGAACCGCATCACCGAGTGGCCGTGGCTCTCATCTGCTCACTCACTGAAAAAGGCAGCGCGTTGGAAATGTTTTCCTTAAGCCCCAACTCGATGGGCACATCCTAGGCGTACGGCAGAGCGCCTGCGCGCCCAGCCCCGCGCCGCGACGAGGCAACACAAAGCGGACGTCCGACAAATGAACCATGACCGCAGCGCTGCGGCCGAACACTGCGAGGCATGCGACCACCGAATGGACGTTGACGGCACTAATGTACTGGAAACCGAAGCTAACCCGCACAGGAGGCTTCTACTTGAGTCGTGGCACATCCAACAGACAGGGAAGAATGTTAATCGCTCCCTGGGGACACTTCCCGCTTCTTACATCCATGGTTTGCAGCCACTGACCCGGATGTCTTCAACACGAGGGCTTAAAAAGCCGAGGTTCGAACCATCCGAGGGTTTGTCGACAGCCCGGCGCCGAGATGCGGCGATTTCCCTGTTAATCCCCGTCAGCAGGAAGCGTGCATGGCGAGGCAAGCGGGCGTAGACCGGCGAAGGCAAAGACCGAGCCAGAGGAAAGGAGCCAAGACGTTTTCCCGAAACCGCCCGCCCCCCTTCGCCCGTCTAAGGAAACCACCGCAGTGATAGCGTAGCATAGCGCATGGTCAGCGCGGACGCGGCAAGCAGACGCCGCGTCTAAGCCGCGACGGCGTCGAAGTCAGAGGATGGGGCATACCAACGGGTCCCGAGAAGCGGGCCTGCTTAACGAAACGCTGAAGCGTGTTCAGAGGCAGCAACGACAGGCTGGCGCCTCTTTCCAGATTTTGCGGGGACGCCTGTCAACAGTCGTCCCGAAGACGAGTAGTCTACTACTCGCAGCGGTAGCGATCGGTTGAATATCGGTAATTGGCGTAAAGCTGGGAGCCGCATGGGAATGTTTTGATGTATTTTCATATGTTTCTCTTTTTACTTTTTAAGGGAGAGAGTTTGAGTAATACTGTGGAAGGATGGGGCGTGGCACGTAAACCTGTTGGCCCAAGCATTTCGAGGGTTCAATCCCGGAATTACATTTTCTTATAGCAATTTAGATGTACTGTGTATTTCAGGGAGAGGGTTTGAACCTTGCCGAAATTGGAGGGCGTGTCATGAAGTTTGTAAACCAATGATGGGTTAGTTTGCTGTTGATTGGGCGATGCAAGAGGTGGGCCGCGTTTCTAGGTCTTTAAAATCAGGGTCCGGAGCCATGGGAGATCGTTCTGAGCTAGATTTAGATCCCTTGCATCTTCGGCGGTGCCAATGAAGGAAGATTTTCCCTTAGCCAGTTCCATGTAACCGCCATCGCCCCCCATACACCTTGCCCTCGTCTCCCGCATCCTTTAAGCTCCTCAGGACCTGGCTGTCTCGCTACTGTCTGTCATTAGCTGCATCTGGTTAGCCAGTTCGCTGCGTCCATTGACTTTCTTCTGCTGAAGTTTTGATGTACCACCTGGTCGAGAGAGTCATTGCCAAAACGGTAAGTAACAACCTTCCCAAGCCATTTCTTTAAGCACCTCGGTCCATGTTACGTTTTGTGTTTGTTTGCATGTCCTGATTACACAATTCAGGGCGGTCTGTAGAGCTTGTTGGTAACTTTTTTTTAATTCCTACAGCATGACAAGCGTAGAGCTTACATGCGTGTGCAATCACTGTGGATTTGGTTTGTGTAGAAGGATTGTCACGGAAATTCAGTGTGGGGTCATCGTTTCGATTAAAGAAGATAAGAGGCTTAGGCAGAATTCGACACAACCACTAGGTTGCGAACCAAACGCGCTCGAGGCCACAAGCACGCTTTGGTGTTTTGGGGAAAGGAAATGGCGCAGTATCTGTCTCGCATATCGGCGGACACCTGAACCGCGCCGTAAGGGAAGGGATAAAGGGGGGAGTGAAAATGAAAGGAAGAAAGGTGCCGTAGTGGAGGGCTCCGGAATAATTTCGACCACCTGGGGATCTTTAACGTGCGCTGACATCGCACAGCACACGGGCGCCTTAGCGTTTTTCCTCCATAAAAACGCAGCCGCCGCGGTAGGGTTCGAACCCGGGAACTCCGGCTCAGTAGTCGAGCGCCCTAACCACTGAGCCACCGCGGCGGGTAATGATCTGGGAACAAGAACAAACAAAGGATGCGTCTTCGTTTGGAGCTATCCACGAGGGCCACGATTAAACATTAATTCTTTCGCATTCCATGATTTCACAAGCAGTCTTCAGTGTCCTCAAAATTTCTTCGTTATTTTCTGACATATAACTGCGAATTTGTAAAGATAATACTTGTACATAGTTCCTGACCACTCTTCCTCCTATAGTTTATGGCTATAGTTATTTCATTTCTCTAATCTGCCTGATATTCCTTTATTTGCGCTGCCCCAGCTCAGGTGCTCGCAGCAGGAAAAATCTTTCCCTTCTTTTCTTTTTATTATTTGGATAAAATCACCGCTACTACTACTACATAGAATTTCCACCCATCACAGTTAGCTTTCAACATTGCACATGCGACACGTGACACGCCACCGCGGTGGCTGAGTGGTTATGGCGCTCGGCTGCTGGCCCGAAAGATGCGGGTTCGATCCCGGCCTCGGCGGTCGAATTTCGATGCAGGTGAAATTCGAGAGCCCCGTGTATTATGCGTTGTCGATGCATGTTAAAGAACCCCAGGTGGTCGAAATTTCCCAAGCCCTTCACTACGGCGTCTCTCATAGCCTGAGTCGGTTTGGGGCGTTAAACCCTCATAAAACAACGACCATAAAAAATGTACACAACGACCGGTCGTTCATGTTTATATCATGCAAACAGCTTAAGGTCCTTGCTTACATGGTGCTAATTGCGGTTTACGTAGTGCTCTCATATTTTATTAGGTAAAATTACAACATTTGGCCAGAAAAAAGCAGTACAGGGAGACGTCGGAGCAAATGTATTATTATTCCAAAGGATATGCAAGGCACTGCAGATAATTTAGCGAAGCTTAAAGAGATAACATGCAAAGGTCCGAATAATGCAGAAATACAGCAAGCGCCTTCTGCTGGACATAATATTTCTGAAGTACGTAATTAACAAGTAGCGCTATCTCTCTTGTTATTCATAACTTTAGCTCAAAATTTTCAACATAAATGTAGACCAAGTGAGGACTTTATTTACTAATGTACGCATGCCAGTGTTACCGGATACGTTGTCATTCACAAGTAGACATGATGCAAAGCATGCAAGGCGAGCGAATTAAAGAGGAATCGCTCGTGGCCGATGTAAAACGGTATAGCATACCTACTGACAGAGGAGTGAAGCGGCAAGATTTGACACACAAAAAAAAAATACCTGCAGCTGGTTCGCTTTCCCATCTCGAGGAATAAAAATAAGCGCACAACAATATGTTTGGATAGAACAGATGACAATCTAAACCTTGCAAGTGCAGAATATTTGCAGCGCGCGCATATGTTTCTTCAAGCTTTCCTTAGCATTAGCTGAGCGACTCTGAATACCAGGTGTTACCTGGAAGACGTTTCAAAAATATGCGTTTTGGCTTTAAAATATGGCTTTTACGGCACAGTATTACCAGTGTGAATTTTTTCCGGTGAATCATTTTAACTATTCAGCTGGTTAACTAGATTTTAATAATTAACTTTTAACAATTGCAGTTAGGGGCTTAGTCGTAATTTTAGATTTGTAGCCGGTAGTTAGTAATAGCCATATAAGTTTTTAGAATTTCCAAAACATGGTTACCTTTGGCCATATGGATCGACAAAATTTGGCTGTTTCGACTAGTTACGCGCACTGGAAAGGTTTCTTTGCTTGCATGCTTTCGAAAGCGCATGTATTTTGGCGCTAACTGGTTCTTGAAAATTGGCTTTTGAGGAGAGGAAATGACACAGTAACTGTCCCGCCTATCTCGGCGGGCACCCGAATTGCACCGTAAGGGAAGAGATGAAGGAGGGAGTTAAAGAAGAAAGGAACAAATAGGTGCCGTTGTGGAGGGCTCCAGAATAATTTCGACCAACTAGGGATCTTCAAAGTCCAGTGATATTGCACAGCGCATGGGTGCCTTTTGCGTTTCGCCTCCATAGAAGCGCAGCCGCTGCGGTTGAGTGCCAACCCGGGTACTCCGGCTCAGCAGATGAGCACCTTAACCACTGAGCCATCGCATGATGTAGCCAAATTTTGTCGAGCCACTGCGATGAGGGTAATCGCGTTTTCGAAATTCTAAAAACTGATACGGATATTAGTAACCTACCTCTAACTGCAACTAGGCGCCTAACTAATAGTCAAAAGTTAATATCAGAATTAGTAAACCAGCTTCCTCCCGGTTTACTGCCTGTTAACTACTGGGTAACTACCGGTTAGCTACAGTTTGCGGGCATTGGTATACTATGCCGCAAAATCCATATTTTAAAAGCGAAAGCTTTTCCTGTTTTCGTCGGAGAGATTTCGCCGTCACCTCACGTTTGATCTTGAACGTCCTTGCTGCGCCGCTGCCATAGCAACCCAGCAAGTGACTTCGCCGCGCCGCCAAGCCTAGTCTTCGCTGTCTCTGCGCAGGGGCTCCACAGCCGTGCAGCGGCTGCTGCCTGACCATGTTATCTAGCCGAGTATCAGCTGGATAAAAAAATATTAGCTGTTGCTCAACTACTGCTGAACCTTGTTAGAGAGCGAGAGCTGTGATGTATCGTGCAAGCAGACGCGGCTTAGCGTCTGTAGCGTTGAGTGCGTTCCGCACACTGGATGAGCAGTGCGCCCAACCTGCCACCCTGGCAGGTGGCATTTGAATTAATGGCTGATCGCGAGAGGTTGGTCAGGCTGCGGCCTATTGCTGCAGTGCCGCGTGTCTGCCACAACGTTGTCAGCGCTAATGCATGCAGCCCACATCTTTCTCTCACTACCATCACGTACCTCAAAGCACTATTGAGGCGCCCACTTACACAGGTGGCCAGTTATATGCGCCCTTCCTTTCCACAAAATCACCAAGAAAGTTGTCAACGCCAACACCAATGAACACAATGAACGCCGACGACTTTCGCTTTGTTAGCTGAGCTAATCCGAGAAAGCTTAATTTTGATGATGACTTAGTCTTCTCTGTAACACCTGGTATGTGTTACTGCTGTTATCTGTATAAGAGAGCCCAGAAAAATTCAAACCTTTTTCTTTTGCATTTGTTTATTGATGTTTGAAAAAATGTTGTTAGCTTGCATATAAATAAGCTGCGAGGAATATAAACTTAAGAGGTGTCTTGATCACGTTTTCTTTAGGTTTTTAGGTTTTCATTGACTAAAATGTGTTAGAGAAATTGGTAAAATTGCACAGTAGGAGGCCCCAAAGCGCGGCAGTCAGGGAGACTTCCTATAACAAAATGTCTCCGCAATTGGTATACCGCCAGTTATCACTCGGACTCACAAAAGGGACGACGAAAGGCGCGAGTGGACTACCTGCGCCGCACACACCGACAGGCACGAAATGCTGTATACGTCGACGCAGCCATGTACCCCAATTCCACGAACGCGGTGGCGGTAGTTTTGGACACCAACTTCAAGGAAATCGCCAGCGCCTCTCTACGCAACTTCTCTCCCACAGTAGCAGAAACGGCCGCAATCGGTCTCGCCATCCAGCACGGCGATACCACGCGAAACGGACTAAAAATTGTTACAGACTCCCAGTCGGCGTGTCGGCTCTTCCTCACTGGCAGACTTCCACACTCCATCGCTCCCATTCTGACTACCCCACATGTTAAAAATTCCACATGCAAGCACCAAATCACTTGGGCTCCTGGGCACGAGGGGCTCGAGGGAAACGAGGCCGCGGACAGTCTAGCTCGAGATACACCAACCGAGCGACTAACCTCCCCGACGTCACCCCTCTTCCCTCTATGTACGGCGAACGCCTCCTCCTTCTCCGAACGCAAAGGCAAGTCTATCCCCCTCCACACTCGAAGCTAACGGCGGCAGAAGCGAGGGGCTGGCGACAACTACAGACGAACACCTTCCCAAACCTACACAAATACCATATCATGTTTCCCGATTGAGACGACGGAACCTGCCCCTGGTGTGGCGGAATTCCAACAACATACCATGTAACATGGGGCTGCTCCGGTAGCAAGCCCCCCGAACTAGACAAACATCAATCCGAGGAACAGTGGGAGTCTGCCCTGCTCAGCTCCGATTTGGCGACCCAGCGTAGCCTGATATCCCAAGCAAGAGCAACTGCGGTGGACATTGGGGTCCTGAAATAAGGACTCCACCCAAAATCTGTTTTTTCCCGCCTCTTTCTCCTACCTTTCTATCAATAAATGCTTTCTACTACTACTACTACTACCGCCAGTTTTGAACACTCGACTTCCAAACTTAGTGATGATGCCAGAGACAAAGCATTTTTCATAAATATATTTTTTTCGCGCTAAGCGGGCAGCCTGAGTCCAGTAAGGTAGATAACGCGGTCAAGATTTTGAGCAAACCCTTCAATCCCCAGTAACTTAAGTCCTCTAAGGCGCTCATTTCGTCACAAATGGATATGTTAACATTTGCATAAATTACCATTCAAGTTCATTGGCTCTTCATTTCGTAGTGACATATCTTTCCTTTGTCTTTTCTTTGGTTCACTTGTGCTTCGTTTTGTCGTTCCTCGGCGTGTGTGAGTTTTCTTGCGCTAAATGTTTCACCATGCCATCTTTTTTTTACAGAGCAAGGGATACCTTATAAAATGGAAAGGATATTCCAAGTGGCATTGCTCCGTTGAACCAAGAAAAAATCTGAACGGCGCCTGTCTCCGGGAATTTAAGCACCCAAGCAAGCCATCGCCACAACGACTGGAAGCTGCTGCTGAGGAATTAATTTACGCTGTGCAAAAGAAACTTTCCAACAGCCGTCGATCCAGCGGGCTTGTCAAGGTGAACATAGACCTGGACATCTTTAGATGGGTTTTCAGTAGGAAAGGAAGGCCGCTCGAAAGGGGTTGGATTGTTTGCAATGAGTCAGACTTTTCAAAGCTGAATCTTCCCTTTGGGTGGCATACTCGAGAAACGAAACTTGGCAGTGTAGTGGCAATTGAGTTCCCAGTGCGTGTGAAGGCTGCTGTGACACGACAGAAAGCTTGCAAGCTCTTTCCAAACGGCTATCCTGTGGAAAGTCTGCAAATGTTCCTTGTGTCGAAGGTTGTTGCATGCAGAACCTAACCCACAGAAATAGTGAGCCTTCCGCCTTTCACATATATGTTGCCAGCAAACGTTTTTGGAACTTTGTTTTTTTTTCGATATAGTATTGATTCTTGCATTTCAATTTGTGTTGTTTAGAATTTCTTATAAATGAGTTCTGGAGCTTTGCGCTTAGAGATTTTTGAATGTGCGATTTCATTTACATTGACAAATAAGACAGTTCTGGAAATCTTTAGCAACAAAACGGTTTTGGAGAAATCTTATTTTGAGACAATAACATCTTTTATTCCACTTGGCATGTCCATCCCAGAGAGTTTAAAGGTTGCAGTAGAGACAAGATTTAGAAGCCTCTGCTCCTCGGTAGATACTCAGTACAGAAAAATTAATGGCCGAGCAAAAGAGGGGTTCCTTAAAAAAGAGCGCCATGTAAAAATTCCCTTCGATAAGGAAAGTTCTGTTCAAAATTCAAATAACAGTATCAAGCACATCATTATTCAAGCTTTACAAGAAGAAGTGAAGCGAATGGAGGGTGTATCAGAACGGTCTCTTTCTGAACTGCGTAAGTCCATTCAGGAATTTGAGGCAAAATGCCTTCAGCTGCAAAAAGAAAACAAAAGCCTGTCATCACAGGCAAAAAACTGCCGCTTGCTCAACAACTGCGGAAAAAGGGTCGGGGAAGTTTCGAAAAGCACCGATAGAAGAAAGCTGCATTCTGTAGGCAGCGTGATAGTTCAAGGGCTAGAAGAAATTTTGGAAAGCTATGGCTTGGACTTATGCCAGTTGGTTGTAGAAGACCTTCGAGGGCTACTGCACAAAATTACTTTTTCTGACATTGACGGAATGTCCGTGGAGCGAGGAATCAAAAAAGAATACCGCAGTAATGGTAAAACTGACTATCAGGATCTTTCTTCCCCCAAGAAGAAAAGCGTCCGTGCAATCACCGCGCTCTTAGACAACCACTTTGTAAGCAATGTTTTTTGGGAAAAAAATGTCTTCAGCTGTCCCTAATTTACCCTCGCTCCGTGTCATCAATTCATACAGGCAAAAACTAGACGAAAGCACTGCTGTGTTTAAAACCCTAGGAGGAGTAGCTGGCGCTCAGGTGTCTTTTGTGCACGAACTTGAAACTGCCGTTGCGGAGTACGCAGTGAATAGAGGTATGACAGGAGAACAGCTCAGGTCGCAGCCAATTTTGGTCAAAATAGAAGGAGATGGCTGTGTAGTCAGCACACGAACAAGCTGGACAACTCTATCTTTTCTCCTGATTGACAGCAGCCGGAGGCTGCAGAGCCATACCTTACATCGCCTGCTCGCAGTCGTCGAAGTCTCTGAAAACTATTTTCAGATTAGAGAAAGTTTGAAGGATTTGATAGACGAAGTTAACAGTGTTGTGAAAAGGGGCAATGTCAGCTTGGAAGGACAGGAAGTTCCCGTCATAGTCTGTCTGGGCTCAGATCTAAAATTCTTGCTCATTGTTCAAGGATTGCAGTCGGCGTCTTCTAGGCACCCATGTCCTTTCTGTCGTATTAATTTAAAGGAACGAAGCAGAGCTGGGGCAAACACAGAGGAGTGTAATAAGCCGCCTCTTCTGCGCACTCTAAAAAACATGAGGGAGGACGGCATTGTTGAAGAATTCGGAATGAAAGTCGTTCCCCTATTCAACATTGAACCTGCATTTGTGGTTCCAGACATTTTACACATGCGCATTAGAGCCGTTAATCGCCTGGTTGATGGATTGATTGTCGAAGCAATGGACAAAGACAACCGCGATAAAGTTACGAACTTAAACACCAAGAGCACTCACGTGGAAGCAATTGTGCAGGCAATTAATAGCTGTGGTGTAAAATTTGAACTGTGGCAGGACGAAAGAAAAGGAAAAAATTTCACCTGTATTCAAGGAGACTCCTGCGAGCGCCTGCTCGAAATGCTGCCAGAGAGGCTCACTGGAACACTGAGCCCGGAAACAGAAAAAAAAAATCATCTCACTTTGGAAAATGCTTAGTCGCATGTTTGATCATTTTAAACATAACACGACCGGCGAAAGCATCGAGCAAGAAATAGCCAAATTCCATAAAACGTACTTAGAACTTGGAGAACGAGGGCATAAGGGTTACGGGGCTGAAAGAATGACGCCATATATGCATATTCTTGTGTGTCATGCCTCAAATAAGCATAAAGAATTCAAGTGTTTGGGGTGGTTTTCGAGCGAAGGCATTGAGAAAAAGAATGATATTCTGAAGCATTTGCATCATGCAAGATCCAATAAATGGAATGCGGCCGCCGATGCGCTGAAGCTGGCAAAACGCCTTGAGAATAGCGCGCACGTAACAACAAGTCGAGCGTACAAAAAACACGATCGTTCATACTGGGTTGAGGGCATGATTGAAGAGAGTCGCACAAATAGGGCTCGAAGCGCTCCTGAAATGGAGCGCGATGATACACCTCCCGCTTGCATCGAGGATATAGACGCGGTTGAACTGCGGACTTAATTGAAAGCTGCGGGCATTTCAACGAAAGTAAAATCAGTTCCCAAACTGCGTGAAATGCTTCGCAAAGAAAGAGAAAAACGATGTTTTCAGCACTCGACTTGACTTCTATTAGCAAAAATTGTCTGCAATTAGCAATTGCCTGCTCGCGATGTCCCACAAGTCTGTATGCCTCAGTTTTTATCATTTCTTACTTTTTTAATGAAATATTCATCAAAAAATTTTGTAGTGCAGTATGTGCACACTTGCAGCTTGAACGGTTTACTATGTCTCTTCACTCAATGCTAAAACTCGCATTCTCGCTGGTACGACTAAACGAGAGTGAAATGCTTTGTTTGTGCTTGTGGCGACTTATATGTGCAGTAAATGTTCTTCGTTCTTCGCCATATTTGTGATAATCTTCCTTGATGTGCAATATTTACACGCTGTATCTGTATTCATGTTTGATATGTTTATATTTTTTGTATCGCGCCACGCTGTGTTGTTTTGTGTTTTTTGGGTTTCATCAAGATTAGGCCAATTGTGTTTTATAATTACTGCAGTGCACGCTTGAAATGCCTTCGCAGTGCACCTCTGGCTGCCTATGTTCCATGCGAAACGGCGCAGTTCATGTGGCTGACCTCATTGTAGCGCGAATGTTGCACCTCTCCTTTCCTCACAACCAGCCTAGTGATGTGTGGCGGTTGCAAGTGGTACACGTCTATGTAGAAAGTGTAAAGTTTTGCCATACTTAATATTTACTACCGACACTTTCTCAAGCTGGTTCTGTGCATAAGTGCATTGTGTATTTCTAGCAAACTGTCGAAATGTATCGTTTAGACTTTTTCTGCGCCATGATGTGATGCGATAATAAATGTATTCTGTCATGTCAAGTAAACTGCCGCTTTGATTTTTTGTACGAGTTTTTGTAGCGATTATTACGGCAGCATTTCGAGCCTTCAACGTGGCGGCGCCGTGGTGGTGGCGGCACCGCCACCCTGTGGCTGCGTTGACACCCAGTAGATGCGCCGCCACCCTGTCACGTGGTTGGTCACGTGGTGCGGCTGATCACGTTGTTGGTCACGTGTTTGGTCACGTGACCAAGTTCCACTCGGGCAGCTGTAGCTATCGCGTCACTCCAGGTTTAACCAAAGCTAAACCACCGTTTTTTTTTTGTGCAACTTGCACAAAAGGGCCGGAACAAAGAATTGAGCAAAACACTCAACTGGTTAGGAAATTCGGTAGGCTGAAGAAGTTAAACTGAATGTACGCATTGCTACATTTAATTTTCGCTATTTTCAACTTCACTCCTGAACCTAATATGGACTCCTTTTGGAGAATCTCATTTGCGATGGCATGTTCTATCTGCGGCCGCCTCAGCATTCACAGTTGACGGCGAGGGGACCGAATTCCCGGGGGTATTCAGCGTCGGTCGTAATCGAGTCACGTCACCATGCTGGTGAGTAACGTCATGTAGATCCGGGCGTCAGAGTACGTTAGTAAATTTCAGCTTTAACATAAGTGATGTGTCTCCACTTGGATCCCAATTTAGATCAGTTACGAATAACAACAGAGGGAACGAAGAGGACCGGGTGGGACGCATTGCTGCCGTTATATGATCTCTAATCGTCTTTGAAACATTTGTCAGGCAGTGCTTTCAAATACGTGAAAAGGTATGTTTGAGGCATCACAGCTCCAGCTGCCGCTGAGCGAGTTCTTACAACGTGAAAAAGCAATGCTTGCTTTCCGATCCCTCATAGTTATGTCACACCCAAAAATAATTGTGGAATCTCCTTCATCACGCTTTTCCATAAGCCGTATAATATTTCCATGCGTTTTGGTTTATGGTTTATCGTCCCAAAGCGACTCAGGCTATGAGGAACGCCGTAGTGAAAGACTCCGGAAATTTCGACCAGCTGAGGTTCTTTAACATGCACTGAAATCGAACAGTACACGGACCACTAGCATTTCGCCTACATCAAAATCCAAGCGCTCCATAACGATCGCAAAGTACAACATTGATGACTTGACTACACAATTCCTCACTGCGGCAGCACTATGAGCAGTACTTTTGAACAAAGAAAAGAAATCGCGCTGAAATTAAGAAATTTGGGGAACACTTAGCTCCGCCTTGTTGGTATGATGCTATAGCATTAACAGGTCTTTGCTGCGGCTTGGTGTCCTCTGCATATTTTGTATTCGAAATTTCAGGCTATTTCGCATGGTCTCATGACGTAACATTTAGCCCGGCGAGCAATGAGCACTCGACCGTATAACCAGCCAACAGCCACCCGCTAGTGCACCTCCCATCTCGGACATGTGACGGCGCTTGGTCATGTCACCAGGTATCGTAATCTAGTATCTTAACCCCGCTCAGCCACAGCGTTTAATGCCCGGATGCATGAGGCGTTTTTACGGCGTGAGGCCGGCGATTTTCACCCGATGGTGAGCGCCGCCACCAATGTGGACCTACCAGATAATTTTCGCACGTCGTCCGACGACGGTTGATGAGGCGGCGGCTGACGCGAGCGAATAGGTGCGCAGAAAGCCCGCTCTTTTCCGATATGACTGCTTGCGCACGTCGCCGTCGACGAGGCCGCCATGGCCGACGAGCACGTGGCGACTTGGGGGGCGGGCATGGAAACGTGACTGTCTTGAAGATAAACGATTCATCAAGCATAGCATGTCTTTTTTTATGGGGACATGAATTACTGTCGTATGAAAATGGGCGCGCGCGTTTCCTCAAGGCCGGTGGAAGAAAACCACGGGCGCAAAAAAACCTGCGTTGTCTCGAGCGTGTGGTTCTCGATATCTGGACATGTTCATGCGGAGTAATGTGATGAAAAAAAAAATCCGAGGGATCTGGTTGCATGTTACATTCTCGAATTTCCTGTTTACATTATCCCTACGTCATAAGACAGGCCGGTGATCAGCCATGGAACTTAAAAGCTTCACATCCTGAGCCGGCCCTCGCCCTCCTAACCAAGCCAAACTTGCGACAAGCCAAGTGGGAGCTCCGCGTTTTTGCGCCACTGCATGCAATGGACTCTACCGTGGCGCGCGCGCGCACACCCACACAGAGCCCAACACACACACACACACATGCAGAAAAAGGCAGTGAACTAGGGCGCCAGAAAGTCACGTGCATGCAGGTACAATTGCTATACAAGCGCATCCCGAAAATGGTTACACGTTTAAATGGTATTATTCAATAATTTGTACGCTGAGCAACCTGTCACCATACTTGTGTATAAATGCAGGAAACACTTGTTGTGTGCAAGCAGCCTAGGTAATATGATCAGCGCCGTTCGTAAGTAGAAGGCAGCATATTTTCATTTTTGCGAAAGCATAGCAGCTCATAAGGAGGAAAATGAGGCGTTGTCCTCCCCAGAGGTTTGGAAAAATCACGTGACCTAATCAGAAAAAGAAAAATTAAGTTTCGTAAATAAAATACTTTCCGAAGTGGGTTCCGCACCCACGAAGGGAACCCGCCGCATTGGCTCAGTGGATAGGGCGCGATGTCAGTGCACGCTAAACATCCCCAGGTGGTCTAAATTATTCCAGAACCCTCCACTACGGCACCTTTTTCTTCTTTTTTTTTCACTCCCTCCATTTTCCCTTTACGGCGCGGTTCAGGTGTCAGCCGATATGAAAGACAGATACTGCGCCATTTCCTTTCTCAAAAAACCAATTTTCAATTTTTACTTTCAAGGTTAGTTTCTAAAATTGGTTTTGAGGAAAGGAAATGGCGCAGTAACTGTCTCACATATATCGGTGGACGCTCGAACCACGCCGTGAGAGGACTGACCTCTGGCCCACTTGAAGGTCAAAACCGTAAGCACCGCGAAATTGTTACGAGGTAGCATAGTGAAGCTTTCGCATCAAAAGTGAAGGAAAATAATGTTGCCGGCCGTGGCAATTGCTATCTAATATCTTAACCACCCGAGCTGCAGCCGGCGGAGGAGAAAGGGAAATGATATCGAGGAGAAATATAAAGGGGAGCGATAGCAAGGAAGCACAGGATCGAGTATTCGGGTGTGGCTCAATCCCCGGTCCGCTTTCGAAGGGGGATGCCATTCACATACCTGGCTTAATATCTCATATGGGCCCTTGAGGCTTGGGTGTTACGCATATTTTTGAAAGTATGGCGGAGTGCTTGGCGTAACGCACTCTGGCACAGGTCAGCCCGGTATTGCACTGCCTCCGGGATTGGCCCGTGGCCTACGGGCTATTGCGCGCGCTTTTCTTCTGTCTCTTTATTCCCATCTTTCACCTCCTACTATCAGCACGCAGGCAGCTGGGCGTGGCTCCGCATTGAGCCAGTAAGCAAGCCCGTGCTTTTCCTTTCGTCCTTCTGTCGACAACTCAACTCAACTCGAAAAAAGGAAGCACAGGGGCTCGAGCTGGGTTTGGGTATCGTCGCCTTCATCAACTTCCATTCGGGCGGCGTGAACTGATCAGCTTGGCTGGCCATTGCATTAGAGCAGCACGCCATCGCCGCAGCCGAACACCACGCTGCAAGCTTTCTCCTTCACAGCTCGTCAGTAGACTTAATTGTTGTCCGTAATTTTTTTCCCCGTTGCGAAACAACTTGACAATTATGGTGAGTCAGGTTATAACTGCAACCTCTTTCGAAAAAATAAAAACACTGACGTGTAAACAAATGCGCAACACAAGGTTCTTACTGATGCTTATACGGCCGCTAGTTCTGTTCTGTCACCAGTCATCAGATTTTCTGTACAGCAAAACACCATTTACCATGAAGACACAGACCGTCCCACGGGGAGAAGTTGGGTGCAGCGCTAAAAAAATTCTATTCCGCGCATTATGCTCTGGACTCACTGAGTGATAGCTGGGCCTTGGCACAATTCTGGAACATTTAGCCATATCTTGTGTGATGTGCATATATACCGCCAGTAGTTTTTGACAAATGGCCCCTCAAAGTCGGACAAAGACGGGGCGTGTACGCCGCTTCAACCCCAACCCGACTTCTTTCTTTTCTTGCACCGCAGTAAAGGAACACACTAGGGGAGCCGCACAGTCAGCCCGTTTCGAACACGCTGGGTGGAAAAAAAAAAACAAAACAGAAACGCGAAGGGTGCCCCCCTCCCGAGGAGCTTGGCTTGAGGGGAGGACACACAAAGCGGACAATGGGCGAAGCTTACTAGCGTCTCTCTCTCAAACCGGGAGGAAGAATGCAAGAGAAGGAGGAGGAGCTCAACTTCATGCGGCCCGTGGTGGCGGCGTTGTGAACTAGGAGCGGATGAACCAGAATCCTGGCCATGCCGGCGATCATGAAGGTCGGGGCCCCGTGCCGAGGCCTTCCATTGCACTTCGGTTGGCTGAAGCGCGCCACTACCCCTAACTGGGGCAGATGGGACACGTAATTTTTGGTAGTGGGGCTCGGCGTCCGCGCCAGCCCCTGCCATGACAAAATCAAAAAAGAGACAGTAACGCAGAAGTTATTTCCGTGTAGGTATTCATTGCGAGTCGTAAAAATCTCCCTCTGCCGACGGAGCGGGACATCGGCGCCATGAATGGGATTCCCTGCTGGGGATGCCTGGAAATACTGGTTCAAAGATGGACACAAAACGCGTTACCAAGTTCTGCAAAGCCTATGTAGTCACCTTTTCGTCATTTTCTCCGCAGTTGGTGTCGACAAGTGTCAGCTCGTTTACTTTTGTTATTGTCACACACTTCTACCGACGCCAAATTCGCGACGTTCGCACCCCATTAGCTTAGCCTTCGCGTGAAGGAAGGTGTAAAACAAAGAAACAAACAAACAAACACGAGTGAAGCATTGCACGCTCCGTTTCCTGCCTCGTCCCACTTTTGCCTTGTAGCAGCCTCTAACTACAACACAACAAAATCGACCAGCTGTGAATCCTGTCGAAGCAGGCATATGCCGAGAGGGCACAAGGAGATCAGTCGGTCGGGGTGGGTGAAGTAGAGAGCAAACGGAAGTACCGAAAATGTGATCATGAGCATTGTCCAGCTGTGGCAGGACCTCGGACTTGCGCCCACCGACACAAGGTTACAGCGGGAGTCGACGGGGCTTCGCGAGCACTGTGGTGTGCAATGAGAGAACGAGTGGCTCGTAAGAAGAGAGGAAGAAAGGAGGAAGGAAAGGGAGCACCGGCTGCGCGCCACGTCTCTGTTTTCTCTTGATCACCGACGGTTTTCTCGGCGTCTCTTTCGCCATTACTGGTGAATAGCTAGCTAGGTGGCAAGCTAGCCATGACTGCTGTGGTTGCTAGGTTGCGCTGCTGGCCCGCTGCCAACGCCCTCGAGAGCAGCAGTCATTGATCTGGACGGCTCGCTCTTGAGACACAAACAACGAGTGCAGCTGGAGGGGCGCCCGGGCGCTTCCTGCTCCGCTAGGCGGCCCCGTATTTTCCTTCCTTTTTACTATTTTTTAATAAAAAACCACTACCACCACCACCAGGGTGCGATCCTGCTAGCTCATGCGCAGCAACCGTCCTCGGTAGCCTACTGAACCACCGCAGCGGGTGTGCTCGTATTTCACAAGACAGCAGATCATCACGCAATGCGCCACAGCACATGAATGCATCCCCTTTGCGCATTCCACCCCTGCGGTTCCTTGCGAATTATTTATGACAACTGACTTTATATTAGATTGATTCACCAAACCTTGAATTACATATTTGTGCGTGTGGCTGCATTATGTTCAGTAGCAGGCTTTTCGGCGGAGGGATTTTTAGCTTGGTGTAAGAAATGGCACAACAAGCGCTATCTTCACTGACGCAAGATGGTGGGACGCCTAGCATGGCATGCCTTCACATGTGCTTTCGCCAGCATACTTACCTGGTGTCGGGTCACCGGCGATCATGAAGGTCGGGGCCCCGTGCCGAGGCCTTCCATTGCACTTCGGTTGGCTGAAGCGCGCCACTACCCGTAACTGGGGCAGATGGGACACGTAATTTTTGGTAGTGGGGCTCGGCGTCCGCGCCAGCCCCTGCCATGACAAAATCAAAAAAGAGACAGTAACGCAGAAGTTATTTCCGTGTAGGTATTCATTGCGAGTCGTAAAAACCTCCCTCTGCCGACGGAAATACTGCCTCACCAGGATTCTGGACCATGCGCCTCGAAAACCCGGTCGCGCCATCTCGCGACAGCCGGCGGCGCGGCGGCGCGTAACTCAATGGCGACGAAAAATAAAAATTGATATTTCGTCGCGCATAACAGTTAGAAATTAGCTCTCTCGCCTAGATGTTAAATGCATCTTAAAGTTTCATTTAGTCGAGTTTCATCGATGTAGCTTACATATTGCGTTTGCCATGAGCAATGATCTATGACAGCATGGAGCCTATGGCGAGGTCCTGAAAAATACCCCACTTCAATTTATCGCTCACTACAGCCCTATTTTAAAATATATCGACAAGCTCTAGCCGGTTCACGTAGGGTAATGTCCTACCTTTAAGGAAGTATAAGGTATTTTACATTTCAATGGCGTAAAAGTCTTCCTGCGCTATTTCACTATTGATCATGCATCATCAGCTTTTTCATGAAACGTGTGGCGCCCTCTCTCGGTGCGTTGGAAAGGCACACGTCCCTGCTCGCGGGCGGGCTCGAGTAGCGGAGGCGGCTCGATTCCGGCCGTGCCCTGCTACAGTGTCCCTGCTTTGGTAGGTTGCTTTGGGAGGTTGAGCCTGCCGTACGAATGCGCAGTTTTATCAAAAGTGCCCCCATCGGAGGGAGGCTATGGCCATGGGCTGCTACATAAAATGCTACAAGAAAGCGTGTGCCTTCTATGAGGTATATAGAGGAAATTATAAGAAGACTCTTTTGCTTGACAGGTACATTTTTCATTAAGCGCGTACAGTGACCACACCGGCATAGGTGATAGTGGAATTGCGTACGCAATATCAGTGCAAAGCAATGAAGCTTCTAGGTACTTTCGTTCAAGCAGTGAAATTTGTAATTCCCGGACGCTCATACTTAGAGCTCACTCACCGATACTTGTATATGGTTCTTGCACTGTGCATTCAAAATTGTAAAATCGTGTCTTAATGTCTACATTTCAACACTCATGTTATTAGCCTCAATAGCAGAAAGCTCTTCCAATCTTTTGTCGATGTGGTGCAAGTGCAGCAAGGATGCGTTGAAGTGAATGTTGCATGTGTTGCACATAAGAGGCGGCAAACCTGATGCTGCGTTTTATGCCAGTAGGTTATTTGTCCAATGTAACAATTAGTAGTGTGGTAGTTCACATTTTTGTCTAGGTTGGTAAAGTGCTTCTCACGATTCGATCGTTCGCCGTCGAGAAGGGGTTTACCATTGCTGTAATCGATGCTAGTTTCGGCAATTCTGTCAAAGATGTACTTGAAGGATGAACCGCTAACGAAGACTTCATAGAGTGGCATGCTGGGAACTATTCTGAAGAGTGTGCCATCAGTTCGGCAAGCCAGTAACTACGCCGTTACCCAGAGCAGCAATCAAGAGTCAAACTCTAGTTAAATGTTCTTGATTATAATTTAAATCTGGTAAGAAATGAACAGAAGTTATTGTCGGATAACACGATGTTTAAAAGATTACTGGTTTTCTCCAGTACGGTGACTCGGCGCTCCACCCAACCCGTTTGTGCAATGCGCCGCTAGCGCGATTCATTAGCGACAGGACGCTACATGCTCGCGGCCCTGAATATGCAGTGAATTTACCGTGTTGCGAATATGTGCAACAATACCCATAAGCACTTTCGCACGAGTGGCGCGAACATTTTTTTTTTTTTGCATAAGTTCCAACCTACCCTCGTTTTTTTTTTCTGCCGCTCTCCTATCTACTTTTCGCTATCCTCTCTCTTTGCTTTTAATTCCACCGGTTGCAGTTCCAGTGCTTGAGGGATTAGATAGCAATCGCTGGGCCGGCGCATTTTAGGAGTGACCTACGACTGTGCTGGAGTATGGGATGGTATGTGGTCTTCGGTCGTAGAGGGTATTACAGCTCGTGTGCAGAGGGCACAGACCTTTGACCTTCCTCTGCTTGAGAGGCGCTACCTGGTTCAGTCGGTCGTGCTGGGTGCCTTTTGGTACCTTTGCCACATTGTTAAACCACCCCTGCGCGTCATAAGGCGGGTGCAGACTACAGTTTTTTTCTTTTTTTTTTGGTCAGGCGGAACCGAGCTTGTGGCTCGTGCTGTTCTTGGACAACCACGTGAGAGAGGTGGTTTTGCCTTCCCAACGTTGACCATCACGTCCTCACTGTTAGCATTGAAGTGCATGTTGCGTATCCTGCTGGGGGACGCGTCTCCGGCGCGAACCCTGGCGCGGTACTTTTTGGGCCCTTCCTTGCGCTTTTTGGATCCCTCGGCCCCAGTTAATCATGGTCCTCAATCAGAGAAGCCTACCGCTATATATACTACGGCAGTGGCCTTTTTCAGGCATGCAAGCGCAGTAGCACCTGACGTCAACATCCTTACAGACCGTGTCGTGAATATTATGGGCTCGCTGTTGTTGCCTGTTGTGCCGGCGGCTCGCCGCTCACCGATGCGCCGCGTTCAATGGGCGCGCATAACATCGACGCCTCTCCCACACCATCTACGTGACTTTGTGTGGAAACTTGGTTGGGCAGTGCTGCCTACTTGTGATCGGCTGGAGCGGTGGGGCGTTTTACGCTCCAGTACCTGTCCGAATTGCCCGCTTCCGGAATCTAATCGCCATGCTACAGTCACCTGCATGGTAGCACGTGTCTTTTGGCGCGCCGTTCATGCGGGATTCCGTGGGCAGGGCATTTCGAGCTTTGTCTCCCGCGGCCGCTTCCCCAGCGGCCGTTTTGCTCGCCTGTTAATTGTTGCAGGTCTTTTTAGTTTATGGCGCAATCGATGCACCGCGGTCGCTGGTGGCTTTCGACGCCGAGCTGTGTGGCCAATACTTGGCCGTCTTAGAAGGGAGCTGATCAGTTTCTTGTCAGAGGAACTCTTTTTCTTGGGAGAGGAAGAGTTTCTCCGGCAGTGGTCATGCCCATTCATTTCTGATAACAATGAACGTCTTGTTCTGGTCTTTAGACCAAACTGGCGCTAGGGTCTTCTTCTTTATTCCCCCCCCCCTTTTTTTTCCGTGTCAGATTTTTCCGGTATCACTCACTGTTAATAATCATGCCACGCCGCTTTAAATCGCACACAAGAAATTCCTGTTAGTTATTCAAAGATGTTTTGGCACTCTAATTGGCTCGCCTT
The DNA here is from genome assembly GCF_052857255.1 of Amblyomma americanum. Classification (NCBI taxonomy): domain Eukaryota; kingdom Metazoa; phylum Arthropoda; class Arachnida; order Ixodida; family Ixodidae; genus Amblyomma; species Amblyomma americanum. The sequence continues at coordinate 363,751,433 of NC_135497.1, forward strand.
ACATGCTGAGCGTCATGTCAACTTGTGAATGTCAAATGTATCCGGTAACCTTGGCATGTGTACATATGTAAATAAAATTTTTTCTAATCATTTTTAGCTTCCTTTTTGTATTCTCGTCAGTTGTTGTTGCCTCTGAATCTGTTGGCAAACTACTACTTCTTGGATGTGTGACTCCCGGGGAGTTAGCGCGGCTTTTTAAGCGCACAAACCGCGGGAGTCAGAAGAGGGAGCCGTTTCCACGGAACGATCCAGCGACTTTTAAATGTGCCATGCATCTCCATGTTCCTGGTGCTGGCTCCCTTCCCCTGTCGAGCGGACGGAGAGAATTTCAAGCCGTGGAGAGAAGGGGTTGGGGGGCGATGAAAGAACTTAAACCGCGAAGAAAAGTTCGGGGAACCTGGAATAGCTTCAAGCCATGAAGAAAAGAGCCACCGAGAGCCCGGCGATCCTTCCATTGTTATAAACCGGACCCCCCTTCCAACGCGTACACGAGCACCCGCGCGCTGATGCCGACATCTAGCACGGACGCCTCACCTAGGCTTGCTGGCGTCTCCTGCAGTGCGCATGCGCAGACCGGTTTCGGCTTACGCTAAGAGCGCGGACGCTGAGCGCGTACGCCCAGGAAGGGCCATTCGAGTTGGCGCCTCTAGGCCTTTTTTGGGGTGGGATGACTGTCTTTGAAGTGGCATAGGAGGCCTCCGATAATGATGTCCGGCTTGTGTGTAGTTTGCATCCCTTCCTTTCTGAGAACACTGGCCAAGGTTTCGCAGACACCCTTTACGTACTAACTGCATACGCGTTTTTGCCACCAGCGTGTCCTTAGCATAAGCATATCGAGTTGTTTTCGTTGCATCCTTTTCGGTTTTAGATGATACATCGAGTGAAGAATCTTGGGTATCCTTGCCTAGAAATGTTTTCTTTTGCTGATGATGAGTTTTAATGGCGCACTGGCAACCTCGCACCAAGCGCAATGGGTTGAAGTGTTTTCTTCAACACAATGTTAGGTGGAAGACCATTTTCCGAGCACTTCAACTCAAAGAAACCAAGCGCCAGGCTTCGAGAAAACTTCTACCCATTGGAAATCAGTGGGTACACGGCGACACTGCGGAACGAATCACACACCGTCCTCGAGCCGCATGCTCAAAGCGATGTGTCATTGCTGTTGTCGCTGATTTTAAAACAAATATGCAAGAATTGGGAATCGTCTTAACCAAAACTTGCTTGAATCCACCCTACCCTTAGGGCACAATTTTCAGCACTGTTCCTCCCAAAAAAGCTACGGGAACAAGACGCACAACACGCAGCATCAAACGGATGAAGAACGTGAAGAACGTGGAGAGGCGGTAACGGAAAGGGCCAAGGATGATTTGAGCAGCTGCATAGGTACGGAGAAATTCTTTTTCAAGAGCTACACGGGCAGCCGGTAGCAGGGTGGTAAGAGGGAGGAAGAAAAGGACAGTGGGGAGGGGTCTCCTGCTGTGCCTTTGCCTGCCTTTCTTGTTTTTTCTCCTTTTACTTTTCCTCGAATCGTGGAGCGCAGTCCATGGTTGCTTTTTGGATGCGCTATGTTTCTGTTCCCTATGGTGCGAAGCACGAGCTGCACGACATAGTCGGCGCCTCTGCGAAAACGGCCCGGAAAGGTCATGGACGCACTCTTGCCTCCAGGCTGTCACAAAAAAAAAAACTTACAACCGCTAATGTGTCAGTCCTGGCAAAGGGTTTCTCCACACGCAGACAAAAATCTCCCAAAAAAGACATCAGAATTTCTGCAGAAGATTCTGTACTGCCTTCCGCCAAACTAAGGAATTCCACCAGCCTTGTTAAAAGCACAGCGCATGGCACAGGTAGACAGTGCCACCAAAATCAATTTCGGACGAGTTAGCGTGGTTACGCCAGTTGCAACTAGGAGTGCTAGCACTTCGGTTTTCAGTGCTGTTTCAGTGTTCGGTTCCGTTGCGCATAGATGCAGCTGATGAAGACGACGATATCCAAAATACAGCGCAAGAGACTGGTATTTTATGACGCAGAATGTTCGGCTGCGGCGGTGTGGCAGTCGACGGCGGCAAAAAAGCACTCCGCTGCCGCCGACGCCGGCGAATCGCCCGGAAAAAACGCTCCATGCGGGCCACGCTTAACGCAGTAACCAGCAAAACGTATGCGTTCTCGCCGCCTCGGGTTCGAAACTCACTCGCGGCCGTAAAACATTTTCGATTATTTTATTTCAGGTCAAGTAAATTTCAGACATACAAAGAGGCCACGTCGAAATCCAAAATTGAAGCCTCAGTGCTGCAATGAAAAATGCGACCCCGTTAGCCCGCTGTTCTACCAGCTTGTGGAGGCAACGGGTGGTACCAATGCGGCCACTCGATGGAACCGCATCACCGAGTGGCCGTGGCTCTCATCTGCTCACTCACTGAAAAAGGCAGCGCGTTGGAAATGTTTTCCTTAAGCCCCAACTCGATGGGCACATCCTAGGCGTACGGCAGAGCGCCTGCGCGCCCAGCCCCGCGCCGCGACGAGGCAACACAAAGCGGACGTCCGACAAATGAACCATGACCGCAGCGCTGCGGCCGAACACTGCGAGGCATGCGACCACCGAATGGACGTTGACGGCACTAATGTACTGGAAACCGAAGCTAACCCGCACAGGAGGCTTCTACTTGAGTCGTGGCACATCCAACAGACAGGGAAGAATGTTAATCGCTCCCTGGGGACACTTCCCGCTTCTTACATCCATGGTTTGCAGCCACTGACCCGGATGTCTTCAACACGAGGGCTTAAAAAGCCGAGGTTCGAACCATCCGAGGGTTTGTCGACAGCCCGGCGCCGAGATGCGGCGATTTCCCTGTTAATCCCCGTCAGCAGGAAGCGTGCATGGCGAGGCAAGCGGGCGTAGACCGGCGAAGGCAAAGACCGAGCCAGAGGAAAGGAGCCAAGACGTTTTCCCGAAACCGCCCGCCCCCCTTCGCCCGTCTAAGGAAACCACCGCAGTGATAGCGTAGCATAGCGCATGGTCAGCGCGGACGCGGCAAGCAGACGCCGCGTCTAAGCCGCGACGGCGTCGAAGTCAGAGGATGGGGCATACCAACGGGTCCCGAGAAGCGGGCCTGCTTAACGAAACGCTGAAGCGTGTTCAGAGGCAGCAACGACAGGCCGGCTCCTCTTTCCAGATTTTGCGGGGACGCCTGTCAACAGTCGTCCCGAAGACGAGTAGTCTACTACTCGCAGCGGTAGCGATCGGTTGAATATCGCTAATTGGCGTAAAGCTGGGAGCCGCATGGGAATGTTTTGATGTATTTTCATGTTTCTCTTTTTACTTTTTAAGGGAGAGAGTTTGAGTAATACTGTGGAAGAATGGGGCGTGGCACGTAAACCTGTTGGCCCAAGCATTTCGAGGGTTCATTCCCGGAATTACATTTTCTTATAGCAATTTAGATGTGCTGTGTATTTCAGGGAGACGGTTTGAACCTTGCCGAAATTGGAGGGCGTGCCATGAAGTTTGTAAACCAATGATGGGTTAGTTTGCTGTTGATTGGGCGATGCAAGAGGTGGGCCGGGTTTCTAGGTCTTTAAAACCAGGGTCCGGAGCCATGGGATATCGTTCTGAGCTAGATTTAGATCCCTTGCATCTTCGGCGGTGCCAATGAAGGAAGATTTTCCCTTAGCCAGTTCCATGTAACCACCATCGCCCCCCATACACCTTGCCCTCGTCTCCCGCATCCTTTAAGCTCCTCAGGACCTGGCTGTCTCGCTACTGTCTGTCATCAGCTGCATCTGGTTAGCCAGTTCCCTGCGTCCAATGACTTTCTTCTGCTGAAGTTTTAATGTACCACCTGGTCGAGAGAGTCATTGCCAAAACGGTAAGTAACAGCCTTCCCAAGCCATTTCTTTAAGCACCTCAGTCCATGTTACGTTTTGTGTTTGTTTGCATGTCCTGATTACACAATTCAGGGCGGTCTGTAGAGCTTGTTGGTAACTTTTTTTTAATTCCTACAGCATGACAAGCGTAGAGCTTACATGCGTGTGCAATCACTGTGGATTTGGTTTGTGTGGAAGGATTGTCACGGAAATTCAGTGTGGGGTCATCGTTTCGATTAAAGAAGATAAGAGGCTTAGGCACAATTCGACACAACCACTAGGTTGCGAACCAAACGCGCTCGAGGCCACAAGCACGCTTTGGTGTTTTGGGGAAAGGAAATGGCGCAGTATCTGTCTCGCATATCGGCGGACACCTGAACCGCGCCGTAAGGGAAGGGATAAAGGGGGGAGTGAAAGAAGAAAGGAAGAAAGAGGTGCCGTAGTGGAGGGCTCCGGAATAATTTCGACCACCTGGGGATCTTTAACGTGCGCTGACATCGCACAGCACACGGGCGCCTTAGCGTTTTTCCTCCATAAAAACGCAGCCGCCGCGGTCGGGTTCGAACCCGGGAACTCCGGCTCAGTAGTCGAGCGCCCTAACCACTGAGCCACCGCGGCGGGTAATGATCTGGGAACAAGAACAAACAAAGGACGCGTCTTCGTTTGGAGCTATCCACGAGGGCCACGATTAAACCTTAATTCTTTCGCATTCCATGATTTCACAAGCAGTCTTCAGTGTCCTGAAAATTTCTTCGTTTTTTTTCTGACATATAACTGCGAATTTGTAAAGATAATACTTGTACATAGTTCCTGACCACTCTCCCTCCTATAGTTTATGGCTATAGTTATTTCATTTCTCTAATCTGCCTGATATCCCTTTATTTGCGCTGCCCCAGCTCAGGTGCTCGCAGCAGGAAAAATCTTTCCCTTCTTTTCTTTTTATTATTTGGATAAAATCACCGCTACTACTACTACATAGAATTGCCACCCATCACAGTTAGCATTCAACATTGCACATGCGACACGTGACACGCCGCCGCGGTGGCGGAGTGGTTATGGCGCTCGGCTGCTGGCCCGAAAGATGCGGGTTCGATCCCGGCCTCGGCGGTCGAATTTCGATGCAGGTGAAATTCGAGAGCCCCGTGTACTATGCGTTGTCGATGCATGTTAAAGAACCCCAGGTGGTCGAAATTTCCCAAGCCCTTCACTACGGCGTCTCTCATAGCCTGAGTCGCTTTGGGACGTTAAACCCTCATAAAACAACGACCATAAAAAATGTACACAACGACCGGTCGTTCATGTTTATAGCATGCAAACAGCTTAAGGCCCTTGCTTACATGGTGCTAATTGCGGTTTACGTAGTGTTCTCATATTTTATTCGGTAAAATTACAACATTTGGCCAGAAAGAAAGCAGTACAGGGAGACGTCGGAGCAAATGTATTATTATTCCAAAGGATATGCAAGGCACTGCAGATAATTTAGCGAAGCTTAAAGAGATAACATGCAAAGGTCCGAATAATGCAGAAATACAGCAGGCGCCTTCTGCTGGACATAATATTTCTGAAGTACGTAATTAACAAGTAGCGCTATCTCTCTTGTTATTCATAACTTTAGCTCAACATTTTCAACATAAATGTAGACCAAGTGAGGACTTTATTTACTAATGTACGCATGCCAGTGTTACCGGATACGTTGTCATTCACAAGTAGACATGACGCAAAGCATGCAAGGCGAGCGAATTAAAGAGGAATCGCTCGTGGCCGATGTAAAACGGTATAGCATACCTACTGACAGAGGAGTGAAGCGGCAAGATTTGACACATAAAAAAAAAACCTGCAGCTGGTTCGCTTTCCCATCTCGAGGAATAAAAATAAGCGCACAACAATATGTTTGGATAGAACAGATGACAACCTAAACCTTGCAAGTGCAGAATATTTGCAGTGCGCGCATTTGTTTCTTCAAGCTTTCCTTAGCATTAGCTGAGCGACTCTGAATACCAGGTGTTACCTGGAAGACGTTTCAAAAATATGCGTTTTGGCTTTAAAATATGGCTTTTACGGCACAGTACGTATTACCAGTGTGAATTGTTTCCGGTGAATCGTTTTAACTATTCAGCTGGTTAACTAGATTTTAATAATTAACTTTTAACAATTGCAGTTAGGCGCTTAATCGTAATTTTAGATTTGTAGCCGGTAGTTAGTAATAGCCATATAAGTTTTTAGAATTTCCAAAACATGGTTACCTTTGGCCATATGGATCGACAAAATTTGGCTGTTTCGACTAGTTACGCGCACTGGAAAGGTTTCTTTGCTTGCATGCTTTCGAAAGCGCATGTATTTTGGCGCTAACTGGTTCTTGAAAATTGGCTTTTTTGAGGAGAGGAAATGACACAGTAACTGTCCCGCCTATCTCGGCGGGCACCCGAATTGCACCGTAAGGGAAGAGATGAAGGAGGGAGTTAAAGAAGAAAGGAACAAATAGGTGCCGTTGTGGAGGGCTCCAGAATAATTTCGACCAACTAGGGATCTTCAAAGTCCAGTGATATTGCACAGCGCATGGGTGCCTTTTGCGTTTCGCCTCCATAGAAGCGCAGCCGCTGCGGTTGAGTGCCAACCCGGGTACTCCGGCTCAGCAGATGAGCACCTTAACCACTGATCCATCGCATGATGTCGCCAAATTTTGTCGAGCCACTGCGATGAGGGCAATCGCGTTTTCGAAATTCTAAAAACTGATACGGATATTAGTAACCTACCTCTAACTGCAACTAGGCGCCTAACTTATAGTTAAAAGTTAATATCAGAATTAGTAAACCAGCTTCCTCCCGGTTTACTGCCTGTTAACTACTGGGTAACTACCGGTTAGCTACAGTTTGCGGGCACTGGTATACTATGCCGCAAAATCCATATTTTAAAAGCGAAAGCTTTTCCTGCTTTCGTCGGAGCGATTTCGCCGTCACCTCACGTTTGATCTTGAACGTCCTTGCTGCGCCGCTGCCATAGCAACCCAGCAAGTGACTTCGCCGCGCCGCCAAGCTTAGTCTTCGCCGTCTCTGCGCAGGGGCTCCACAGCCGTGCAGCGGCTGCTGCCTGACCACGTTATCTAGCCGAGTATCAGCTGGATAAAAAAATATTAGCTGTTGCTCAACTACTGCTGAACCTTGTTAGAGAGCGAGAGCTGTGATGTATCGTGCAATCAGACGCGGCTTAGCGTCTGTAGCGTTGAGTGCGTTCCGCACACTAGATGAGCAGTGCGCCCAACCTGCCGCCCTGGCAGGTGGCATTTGAATTAATGGCTGATCGCGAGAGGTTGGTCAGGCTGCGGCCTATTGCTGCAGTGCCGCGTGTCTGCCACAACGTTGTCAGCGCTAATGCATGCAGCCCACATCTTTCTCTCACCACCATCACGTACCTCAAAGCGCTATTGAGGCGCCCACTTACACAGGTGGCCAGTTATATGCGCCCTTCCTTTCCACAAAATCACCAAGAAAGTTGTCAACGCCAACACCAATGAACACAATGAACGCCGACGACTTTCGCTTTGTTGGCTGAGCTAATCCGAGAAAGCTTAATTTTGATGATGACTTAGTCTTCTCTGTAACACCTGGTATGTGTTACTGCTGTTATCTGTATAAGAGACCCCAGGAAAATTCAAACCTTTTTCTTTTGCATATGTTTATTGATGTTTGAAAAAATGTTGTTAGCTTGCATATAAATAAGCTGCGAGGAATATAAACTTAAGAGGTGTCTTGATCACGCTTTCTTTAGGTTTTTAGGTTTTCATTGACTAAAATGTGTTAGAGAAATTGGTAAAATTGCACAGTAGGAGGCCCCAAAGCGCGGCAGTCAGGGAGACTTCCTATAACAAAATGTCTCCGCAATTGGTATACCGCCAGTTTTCACTCGGACTCACAAAAGGGACGACGAAAGGCGCGAGTGGACTACCTGCGCCGCACACACCGACAGGCACGAAATGCTGTATACGTCGACGCAGCCATGTACCCCAATTCCACGAACGCGGTGGCGGTAGTTTTGGACACCAACTTCAAGGAAATCGCCAGCGCCTCTCTACGCAACTGCTCTCCCACAGTAGCAGAAACGGCCGCAATCGGTCTCGCCATCCAGCACGGCGATACCACGCGAAACGGACTAAAAATTGTTACAGACTCCCAGTCGGCGTGTCGGCTCTTCCTCACTGGCAGACTTCCACACTCCATCGCTCCCATTCTGACTACCCCACATGTTAAAAATTCCACATGCAAGCACCAAATCACTTGGGCTCCTGGGCACGAGGGGCTCGAGGGAAACGAGGCCGCGGACAGTCTAGCTCGAGATACACCAACCGAGCGACTATCCTCCCCGACGTCACCCCTCTTCCCTCTCTGTACGGCGAACGCCTCCTCCTTCTCCGAACGCAAAGGCAAGTCTATCCCCCACCACACTCGAAGCTAACGGCGGCAGAGGCGAGGGGCTGGCGACAACTACAGACGAACACCTTCCCAAACCTACACAAATACCATATCATGTTTCCCGATAGATACGACGGAATCTGCCCCTGGTGTGGCGGAATTCCAACAACATACCATGTAACATGGGGCTGCTCCGGTAGCAAGCCCCCCGAACTAGACAAATATCAATCCGAGGAACAGTGGGAGTCTGCCCTGCTCAGCTCCGATTTGGTGACCCAGCGTAGCCTGATATCCCAAGCAAGAGCAACTGCGGTGGACATTGGGGTCCTGAAATAAGGACTCCACCCAAAATCTGTTTTTTCCCGCCTCTTTCTCCTACCTTTCTATGAATAAATGCTTTCTACTACTACTACTACTACCGCCAGTTTTGAACACTCGACTTCCAAACTTAGTGATGATGCCAGAGACAAAGCATTTTTCATAAATATATTTTTTTCGCGCTAAGCGGGCAGCCTGAGTCCAGTAAGGTAGATAACGCGGTCAAGATTTTGAGCAAACCCTTCAATCCCCAGTAACTTAAGTCCTCTAAGGCACTCATTTCGTCACAAATGGATATGTTAACATTTGCATAAATTACCATTCAAGTTCATTGGCTCTTCATTTCGTAGTGACATATCTTTCCTTTGTCTTTTCTTTGGTTCACTTGTGCTTCGTTTTGTCGTTCCTCGGCGTGTGTGAGTTTTCTTGCGCTAAATGTTTCACCATGCCATCTTTTTTTTACAGAGCAAGGGATACCTTATAAAATGGAAAGGATATTCCAAGTGGCATTGCTCCGTTGGACCAAGAAAAAATCTGAACGGCGCCTGTCTCCGGGAATTTAAGCACCCAAGCAAGCCATCGCCACAACGACTGGAAGCTGCTGCTGAGGAATTAATTTACGCTGTGCAAAAGAAACTTTCCAACAGCCGTCGATCCAGCGGGCTTGTCAAGGTGAACATAGTCCTGGACATCTTTAGATTGGTTTTCAGTAGGAAAGGAGGGCCGCTCGAAAGGGGTTGGATTGTTTGCAATGAGTCAGACTTTTCAAAGCTCAATCTTCCCTTTGGGTGGCATAGTCGAGAAACGAAACTTGGCAGTGTAGTGGCAGTTGAGTTCCCAGTGCGTGTGAAGGCTGCTGTGACACGACAGAAAGCTTGCAAGCTCTTTCCAAACGGCTATCCTGTGGAAAGTCTGCAAATGTTCCTTGTGTCGAAGGTTGTTGCATGCAGAACCTAACCCACAGAAATAGTGAGCCTTCCGCCTTTCACATATATGTTGGCAGCAAACGTTTTGGAACTTTGTTTTTTTTTTCGATATAGTATTGATTCTTGCATTTCAATTTGTGTTGTTTAGAATTTCTTAAAAATGAGTTCGGGAGCTTTGCGCTTAGAGATTTCTGAATTTGCAATTTCAATTTACATTGACAAATAAGACAGTTCTGGAAATCTTTAGCAACAAAACGGTTTTGGAGAAATCTTATTTTGAGACAATAACATCTTTTATTCCACTTGGCATGTCCATCCCAGAGAGTTTAAAGGTTGCAGTAGAGACAAGATTTAGAAGCCTCTGCTCCTCGGTAGATACTCAGTACAGAAAAATTAATGGCCGAGCAAAAGAGGGGTTCCTTAAAAAAGAGCGCCATGTAAAAATTCCCTTCGATAAGGAAAGTTCTGTTCAAAATTCAAATAACAGTATCAAGGACATCATTATTCAAGCTTTACAAGAAGAAGTGAAGCGAATGGAGGGTGTATCAGAACGGTCTCTTTCTGAACTGCGTAAGTCCATTCAGGAATTTGAGGCAAAATGCCTTCAGCTGCAAAAAGAAAACAAAAGCCTGTCATCACAGGCAAAAAACTGCCGCTTGCTCAACAACTGCGGAAAAAGGGTCGGGGAAGTTTCGAAAACCACCGATAGAAGAAAGCTGCATTCTGTAGGCAGCGTGATAGTTCAAGGGCTAGAAGAAATTTTGGAAAGCTATGGCTTGGACTTATGCCAGTTGGTTGTAGAAGACCTTCGAGGGCTACTGCACAAAATTACTTTTTCTGACATTGACGGAATATCCGTGGAGCGAGGAATCAAAAAAGAATACCGCAGTAATGGCAAAACTGACTATCAGGATCTTTCTTCCCCCGAGAAGAAAAGCGTCCGTGCAATCACCGCGCTCTTAGACAACCACTTTGTAAGCAATGTTTTTTGGGAAAAAAATGTCTTCAGCTGTCCCTAATTTACCCTCGCTCCGTGTCATCAATTCATACAGGCAAAAACTAGACGAAAGCACTGCTGTGTTTAAAACCCTAGGAGGAGTAGCTGGCGCTCAGGTGTCTTTTGTGCACGAACTTGAAACTGCCGTTGCGGAGTACGCAGTGAATAGAGGTATGACAGGAGAACAGCTCAGGTCGCAGCCAATTTTGGTCAAAATAGAAGGAGATGGCTGTGTAGTCAGCACACGAACAAGCTGGACAACTCTATCTTTTCTCCTGACTGAGAGCAGCCGGAGGCTGCAGAGCCATACCTTACATCGCCTGCTCGCAGTCGTCGAAGTCTCTGAAAACTATTTTCAGATTAGAGAAAGTTTGAAGGATTTGATAGACGAAGTTAACAGTGTTGTGAAAAGGGGCAATGTCAGCTTGGAAGGACAGGAAGTTCCCGCCATAGTCTGGGCTCAGATCTAAAATTCTTGCTCATTGTTCAAGGATTGCAGTCAGCGTCTTCTAGGCACCCATGTCCTTTCTGTCGTATTAATTTAAAGGAACGAAGCAGAGCTGGGGCAAACACAGAGGAGTGTAATAAGCCGCCTCTTCTGCGCACTCTAAAAAACATGAGGGAGGACGGCATTGTTGAAGAATTCGGAATGAAAGTCGTTCCCCTATTCAACATTGAACCTGCATTTGTGGTTCCAGACATTTTACACATGCGCATTAGAGCCGTTAATCGCCTGGTTGATGGATTGATTGTCGAAGCAATGGACAAAGACAACCGCGATAAAGTTACGAACTTAAACACCAAGAGCACTCACGTGGAAGCAATTGTGCAGGTAATTAATAGCTGTGGTGTAAAATTCGAACTGTGGCAGGACGAAAGAAAAGGAAAAAATTTCACCTGTATTCAAGGAGACTCCTGCGAGCGCCTGCTCGAAATGCTGCCAGAGAGGCTCACTGGAAAACTCAGCCCGGAAACAGAAAAAAAAAAAATCATCTCACTTTGGAAAATGCTTAGTCGCATTTTTGATCATTTTGAACATAACACGACCGGCGAAAGCATCGAGCAAGAAATAGCCAAATTCCATAAAACGTACTTAGAACTTGGAGAACGAGGGCATAAGGGTTACGGGGCAGAAAGAATGACGCCATATATGCATATTCTTGTCTGTCATGCCTCAAATAAGCATAAATAATTCAAGTGTTTGGGGTGGTTTTCGAGCGAAGGCATTGAGAAAAAGAATGATATTCTGAAGCATTTGCATCATGCAAGATCCAATAAATGGAATGCGGCCGCCGATGCGCTGAAGCTGGCAAAACGCCTTGAGAATAGCGCGCACGTAACAAGTCGAGCGTACAAAAAACACGATCGTTCATACTGGGTTGAGGGTATGATTGAAGAGAGTCGCACAAATAGGGCTCGAAGCGCTCCTGAAATGGAGCGCGAGGATACACCTCCCGCTTGCATCGAGGATATAGACGCGGTTGAACTGCGGACTTAATTGAAAGCTGCTGGCATTTCAACGAAAGTGAAATCAGTTCCCAAACTGCATGAAATGCTTCGCAAAGAAAGAGAAAAACGATGTTTTCAGCACTCGACTTGACTTCTATTAGCAAAAATTGCCTGCAATTAGCAATTGCCTGCTCGCGATGTTCCACAAATCTGTATGCCTCAGTTTTTATCATTTCTTACTTTTTTAATGAAATATTCATCAAAAATTTTTGTAGTGCAGTATGTGCACACTTGCAGCTTGAACGGTTTACTATGTCTCTTCACTCAATGCTAAAACTCGCATTCTCGCTGGTACGACTAAACGAGAGTGAAATGCTTTGTTTGTGCTTGTGGATACCTATATGTGCAGTAAATGTTCTTCGTTCTTCGCCATATTTGTGATAATCTTCCTTGATGTGCAATATTTACACGCTGTATCTGTATTCATGTATGATATGTTTATATTTTTTGCATCGCGCCACGCTGTGTTGTTTTGTGTTTTTTGGGTTTCATCAAGATTAGGCCAATTGTGTTTTATAATTACTGCAGTGCACGCTTGAAATGCCTTCGCAGTGCACCTCTGGCTGCCTATGTTCCCTGAGAAACGGCGCGGTTCATGTGGCTGACCTCATTGAAGCGCGAATGTTGCACCTCTCCTTTCCTCACAACCAGCCTAGTGATGTGTGGCGGTTGCAAGTGGTACACGTCTATGTAGAAAGTGTAAAGTTTTGCCATACTTAATATTTACTACCGACACTTTCTCAAGCTGGTTCTGTGCATAAGTGCATTGTGTATTTCTAGCAAACTGTCGAAATGTATCGTTTAGACTTTTTCTGCGCCATGATGTGATGCGATAATAAATGTATTCTGTCATGTCAAGTAAACTGCCGCTTTGATTTTTTGTACGAGTTTTTGTAGCGATTATTACGGCAGCATTTCGAGCCTTCAACGTGGCGGCGCCGTGGTGGTGGCGGCACCGCCACCCTGTGGCTGCGTTGACACCCTGTAGATGCGCCGGCACCCTGTCACGTGGTTGGTCACGTGGTGCGGCTGATCACGTTGTTGGTCACGTGTTTGGTCACGTGACCAAGTTCCACTCGGGCAGCTGTAGCTATCGCGTCACTCCAGGTTTAACCAAAGCTAAACCACCGTTATTTTTTTTTGCAACTTGCACAAAAGGACAGGAACAAAGAATTGAGCAAAACACTCAACAGGTTAGGAAATTCGGTAGGCTGAAGAAGTTAAACTGAATGTACGCATTGCTACATTTAATTTTCGCTATTTTCAACTTCACTCCTGAACCTAATATGGCCTCCTCTTGGAGATTCTCATTTGCGATGGCATGTTCTATCTGCGGCCGCCTCAGCATTCACAGTTGACGGCGAGGGGACCGAATTCCTGGGGGTATTCAGCGTCGGTCGTAATCGAGTCACGTCACCATGCTGGTGAGTAACGTCATGTAGATCCGGGCGTCAGGGTACGTTAGTAAATTTCAGCTTTAACATAAGTGATGTGTCTCCACTTGGATCCCAATTTAGATCAGTTACGAAAAACAACAGAAGGAACGAAGAGGACCGGGTGGGACGCATTGCTGCCGTTATATGATCTCTAATCGTCTTTGAAACATTTGTCAGGCAGTGCTTTCAAATACGTGAAAAGGTATGTTTGGTGCATCACAGCTCCAGCTGCCGCTGAGCGAGTTCTTACAACGTGAAAAAGCAATGCTTGCTTTCCGATCCCTCATAGTTATGTCACACCCAAAAATAATTGTGGAATCTCCTTCATCACGCTTTTCCATAAGCCGTATAATATTTCCATGCGTTTCGGTTTATGGTTTATTGTCCCAAACCGACTCAGGCTATGAGGAACGCCGTAGTGAAAGACTCCGGAAATTTCGACCAGCTGAGGTTCTTTAACATGCACTGAAATCGAACAGTACACGGACCACTAGCATTTCGCCTACATCAAAATCCAAGCGCTCCATAACGATCGCAAAGTACAACATTGATGACTTGACTACACAACTCCTCATTGCGGCAGCACTATGAGCAGTACTTTTGAACAAAGAAAAGAAATCGCGCTGAAATTAAGAAATTTGGGGAACACTTAGCTCTGCCTTGTTGGTATGATGCTATAGCATTAACAGGTCTTTTCTGCGGCTTGGTGTCCTCTGCATATTTTGTATTCGAAATTTCAGGCTATTTCGCATGGTCTCATGACGTAACATTTAGCCCGGCGAGCAATGAGCACTCGACCGTATAACCAGCCAACAGCCGCCCGCTAGTGCACCTCCCATCTCGGACATGTGACGGCGCTTGGTCATGTCACCAGGTATCGTAATCTAGTATCTTAACCCCGCTCAGCCACAGCGTTTAATGCCGGGATGCATGAGGCGTTTTTACGGCGTGAGGCCGGCGATTTTCACCCGATGGTGAGCGCCGCCACCAATGTGGACCTACCAGATAATTTTCGCACGTCGTCCGACGACGGTTGATGAGGCGGCGGCTGACGCGAGCGAATAGGTGCGCAGAAAGCCCGCTCTTTTCCGATATGACTGCTTGCGCACGTCGCCGTCGACGAGGCCGCCATGGCCGACGAGCACGTGGCGACTTGGGGGGCGGGCATGGAAACGTGACTGTCTTGAAGATAAACGATTCATCAAGCATAGCATGTCTTTTTTTTTTATGGGGACATGAATTACTGTCGTATGAAAATGGGCGCGCGCGTTTCCTCATGGCCGGTGGAAGAAAACCACGGGCGCAAAAAAACCTGCGTTGTCTCGAGCGTGTGGTTCTCGATATCTGGACATGTTCATGCGGAGTAATGTGATGAAAAAAAAAATCCGAGGGATCTGGTTGCATGTTACATTCTCGAATTTCCTGTTTACATTATCCCTACGTCATAAGACAGGCCGGTGATCAGCCATGGAACTTAAAAGCTTCACATCCTGAGCCGGGCCTCGCCCTCCTAACCAAGCCAAACTTGCGACAAGCCAAGTGGGAGCTCCGCGTTTTTGCGCCACTGCATGCAATGGACTCTACCGTGGCGCGCGCGCGCACACCCACACACTCAGCCCAACACACACACACACACACACATGCAGAAAAAGGCAGTGAACTAGGGCGCCAGAAAGTCACGTGCATGCAGGTACAATTCCTATACAAGCGCATCCCGAAAATGGTTACACGTTTAAATGGTATTATTCAATAATTTGTACGCTGAGCAACCTGTCACCATACTTGTGTATAAATGCAGGAAACACATGTTGTGTGCAAGCAGCCTAGGTAAAACGATCAGCGCCGTTTGTAAGTAGAAGGCAGCATATTTTCATTTTTGCGAAAGCATAGCAGCTCATAAGGAGGAAAATCAGGCGTTGTCCTCCCCAGAGGTTTGGAAAAACCACGTGACCTAATCAGAAAAAGAAAAATTAAGTTTCATAAATAAAATTCTTTCCGAAGTGGGTTCCGCACCCACGAAGGGAACCCGCCGCATTGGCTCAGTGGATAGGGCGCGATGTCAGTGCACGCTAAACATCCCCAGGTGGTCTAAATTATTCCAGAACCCTCCACTACGGCACCTTTTTCTTCTTTTTTTTCACTCCCTCCATTTTCCCTTTACGGCGCGGTTCAGGTGTCAGCCGATATGAAAGACAGATACTGCGCCATTTCCTTTCTCAAAAAACCAATATTAAATTTTTACTTTCAAGGTTAGTTTCTAAAATTGGTTTTGAGGAAAGGAAATGGCGCAGTAACTGTCTCACATATATCGGTGGACGCTCGAACCACGCCGTGAGAGGACTGACCTCTGGCCCACTTGAAGGTCAAAACCGTAAGCACCGCGAAATCGTTACGAGGTAGCATAGTGAAGCTTTCGCATCAAAACTGAAGAAAAATAATGTTGCCGGCCGTGGCAATTGCTATCTAATATCTTAACCACCCGAGCTGCAGCCGGCGGAGGAGAAAGGGAAATGATATCGAGGAGAAATATAAAGGGGAGCCATAGCAAGGAAGCACAGGATCGAGTATTCGGGTGTGGCTCAATCCCCGGTCCGCTTTCGAAGGGGGATGCCATTCACATACCTGGCTTAATATCTCATATGGGCCCTTGAGGCTTGGGTGTTACGCATATTTTTGAAAGTATGGCGGAGTGCTTGGCGTAACGCACTCTGGCACAGGTCAGCCCGGTATTGCACTGCCTCCGGGATTGGCCCGTGGCCTACGGGCTATTGCGCGCGCTTTTCTTCTGTCTCTTTACTCCCATCTTTCACCTCCTACTATCAGCACGCAGGCAGCTGGGCGTGGCTCCGCATTGAGCCAGTAAGCAAGCCCGTGCTTTTCCTTTCGTCCTTCTGTCGACAACTCAACTCAAGTCGAAAAAAGGAAGCACAGGGGCTCGAGCTGGGTTTGGGTATCGTCGCCTTCATCAACTTCCATTCGGGCGGCGTGAACTGATCAGCTTGGCTGGCCATTGCATTAGAGCAGCACGCCATCGCCGCAGCCGAACACCACGCTGCAAGCTTTCTCCTTCACAGCTCGTCAGTAGACTTAATTGTTGTCCGTAATTTTTTTCCCCGTTGCGAAACAACTTGACAATTATGGTGAGTCAGGTTATAACTGCAACCTCTTTCGAAAAAATAAAAACACTGACGTGTAAACAAATGCGCAACACAAGGTTCTTACTGATGCTTATACGGCCGCTAGTTCTGTTCTGTCACCAGTCATCAGATTTCTGTACAGCAAAACACCATTTACCATGAAGACACAGACCGTCCCACGGGGAGAAGTTGGGTGCAGCGCTAAAAAAATTCTATTCCACGCATTATGCTCTGGACTCACTGAGTGATAGCTGGGCCTTGGCACAATTCTGGAACGTTTAGCCATATCTTGTGTGATGTGCATATATACCGCCAGTAGTTTTTGACAAATGGCCCCTCAAAGTCGGACAAGGACGGGGCGTGTACACCGCTTCAACCCCAACCCGACTTCTTTCTTTTCTTGCACCGCAGTAAATGAACAGACTAAGGGAGCCGCACAGTCAGCCCGTTTCGAACACGCTGGGTGGGAAAAAAAACAGAAACGCGAAGGGTGCCCCCCTCCCGAGGAGCTTGGCTTGAGGGGAGGACACACAAAGCGGACAATGGGCGAAGCCTAATAACGTCTCTCTCTCAAACCGGGAGGAAGAATTTAAGAGAAGGAGGAGGAGCTGAACTTCATGCGGCCCGTGGTGGCGGCGTTGTGAACTAGGAGCGGATGAACCAGAATCCTGGCCATGTTCCAAAAGTGGCACCAGACGAGTTGGCCATTAGCTCTGTTTCCCGTCAGCATGAGTTTTTGGAATTGTTCAAACGTTCACTTCGCTCCACTTGGCCGACGTTTGAAAGCGAAGAATACGTCACACCATTGGATCCCTTTGAAGACAGGTTGCAACTTTGTAACTGTGCAGCTATTCCTTTGCAACCATTGCAGTTCTTTGCAGCTTTCTGCCTAAGTTTCGTTCTGACGCCTGTTAACATGGTGTGATGGGCACTACAGTCAGCAGTAGTAGTAACGGTGTTTAACTCAGTCTTTTACGTGAACGCGACTTCGCGACCTCCTTCTATAGCACTATTCACCCTATGTAATAAATGTACTGCCCATTAAAATCATTTAAAATGAAAAAAAAAACGCGCCAAAAGTCATTGTTAGAGGCAAAGGAAATTGCACTTTCCTTCCTAGATTTCGTCTTGACGCCAGTTAGCGTTGTGTCATTTGCAATAAAGTTTACAGTAGCGATTCGTATGCAAGGTGTAATGACGTGTAACTCAGTCTTTTACATGGAAGCGACTTGGTGGAAAAGTAGCACTAAAGCCCTTGAGGCACCTGTTATCGTCGTTTGGTTTGGAAGGTAATCAACAGAGCACCATTCTCACTCCAAGAAAATTGCCGTCGGGGTCTTTCAAGAAGAGCCTTTCTTGAACTGAACCTGAGAAGAATTCCTTCGCTTTCAGGCAATGCTCTCAGGGTCCAGTTTAGCATACATGTTTGATGCCCACTAACCAACCGCCCTTAAAATCCCCTCTCATCACAATTCGTTATAGCGAACATTACGTGACAGCATTGCACTTGATTTCTTTGCAATTCAGCTGTCGAAATTTTGGGAACTCAACGCGCATACACCTCGGACATGGCGAAATGTGCACGCATAATTGTTTCTACAGGACAAGTGTAACGTCCAGCCAATTGATCCTAACCATGCCTTCCAATTTGCCGCACATTTCCGCAGCGGTGATTCTAATGGCTAACTAGACGAGTCGCCTTGAGAAGCCTCCGTGTCATCCGTAAACTAGGCTGACAAAGTCGAAAAAATACTTTGACAGTCGATGTTGATGGCGCACTGTCCTTGCATACAGTTTTCGTGCATGCGCGAATAAATGCCGACATTGTTCCTTCTTGCGCTAACACTTCGGTCACGCGGCACAGCGCTTCGTACCGTCTTCTGCTTCAGTCACTGCTTCCCAGCTTCCCCTGGCCATCTGCGATGTGGCGCGATGATAAATTAAACTAGGAAAGCTACGTGATTAGTTGCCAATTACCGAAGATGCTAGAACATGCATGCAATATTGCAATGCTGTCTGTCAATGCATCATACTCAGTAACCTACACTTAAGATGATTATGCAATATACTACGTGCAACATTCCAACTCCGTTTGTCGATTAATCATAATTCAGATAAAACATTATTGCACATTCCTCGCACAATCTTTAGCCATTAATTAACGCGTCTATATGTGTAATCCAACGGTTTAAACTGCGTACAGAGGCATTTATTGTACTCAAGTAGCCTCGCTTAACCATCACTGCACAAAGGGCAAACTTATGCTGATGCTTGCCACAAAGACTTAGCCACCCCGGGCGAGTGTACTGGGCTTTATAAGCAGAGAAAGCAAACCTACTTGGCATGCATGGTACAGAACTGCACAAATCTCAGAAGTTTTGTTTCTCATCGCCAACAAATATCAAGTTCGCTCAACGTCCCACAAAAACACATTTTTCAATATATTTTTGTTGAAAAGTTGAATTTCAGCTGCTAGAGATACAGAAGGAAGGCATGCTTCACTGAAAAACAAACGATCCAGTTAAAACAACCTAGTTCCTTCTTTTTTTCACAAGTCGACGATCCGTTTCTTGTGCCGCTGTGCATGAAGCGGTCATTATGACAGTCGCGGTTCGTGTGCGGGGTGTAATGGCGTGGAACTCAGTATTTTACGTGGAAGCGACTTGATGGAGAAGCAGCACTCAAGCCCTAGAGACACCGTTCGATTAGTTGAAAATGAAGTAACTTTAGTTAGACAGCAACACTCTTCACCTTAAATGGCCCCTAAAAAATACATGCATGGCGCTCACTCACATCCACTAGGATTTATGACTGCAGCGGTACAGATATGAACATTTATGTGATCTACCACTGGGATATTTGAGCCTTTTTTTGGAAAATTCCGCCGTACATGTGTTGGTGAGCAGAAACACATTTTTAGCGTTTGACTGTAAAGGCTCCACTGCAGACTGAAGCGATCCCCCGACAATGTGAACGTCCCATGGTTAGGCGTTACGAGTTTCTGGCGCAGCAACGACGCACTGACATTTTTTAGCTTGTTTGCCAATTTTAGGGTATCAGCATTCAACTGAGAGCATGAATAATGTGGATAAATCTCTACCAGCTGCACAAAACATTGGTGGTGGTTTAGCTCTGGTTAAACCTGGAGTGACGCGATAGCTACGGCTGGCCGAGTGGAACTTGCTCAGTTGAATTGCAGTCAGTCTTTCGCCGCTCCGTTTCGCCGGGCGTTCCTTCTTCATCTTCGTCCTACTTGACACGGCGCATGCGCACAGCTGTGGCAGCTTGGTCTCACCGCCTGCGCTGCTCTGCACCACGTGGCTGGTCACGGGACCAACCAGGTGATGAAGCACGTGATCACCCACGACGCCGCGCCGCCGGCCGCTGCTCCGCACCACGGGACCAACCACGTGACAGCGTGGCGGCGCAGCCACAGGGTGGCGGCGCCGCCACGCTGAAGGCTCGAAATGCTACCGTTATGTAGCTATCACTACAAAACATCATGACAGGAAGTTTGTGAGTACTTGTCGAATGATTGGCCGCCGGTTATTGTTCACCAGCGTTCACACGAACTGAATTTTACTGCGAGCGCTGCTTACATGTATTTCGGTAACCATCTAAATATCTACGCGAACCTCATCTTTCGCCGTTGCGCTAGATAATGAGAAAACAAAAACAAATGTGACAGATTTCAAATTGAAGTACCACACTGTAGCTCTGGTTACCCTTATAAAAATGTAATATTACAAATTTTAGTGTACCAACAGCTTTTACGGGTTACGCTCTAACCATCATTTTTACTGTCGGCCGCGATCAATTTTTCAACTTGCGCTGTCACCGTTGGTTGTGAGCAATTTACAACTTCCTCAGTAAGCTTTACTTTTGCCGTCAGTTGCGAGCAATTTACAATTTACGCAATAACTTTCGTATTTTACTGTCCGTGACTGCGGGCGTAACCACTGTGCTCAGGTACTGCCCGGGCACCAAACGGGAAGCGGACTTCGGGGCACCGCTCGATATCGTCACCCGGGTTCGGTGCCTGTAGTTGTGGTTCCTGTGTGCCGCGGCACGCCTCGGCGTCTATTTGGCGTTCGCTGGGCGGAGACTTGATTTGCACACTTCGTTAATTACCAGTTGTTTTTGGTTCCAGCAAGCGGCATCTGGGGCAACTTTCGTTATTTTAGATGCGCAATAGCTCAAGGCACATCGAGTTCGTTAGGTTCAGCGGATATAAAAAAAAAGTTGCCCTGATGGCTTTCTTGCTGATTCGCGAAAATGTGTCAGTTTTTAATCATTGATAGTATCCTGATGTGGTAAAGAAAACGACCCAGCAGCAGTCCTCTGGGTCTAGTCGACAGCGATGTAGAAGAGGCCAGGAGTGCGTGCCTGGGTTTGTGTTACAGCGTGCTGAGTGACCATCTTTGATCCTCTGCAGCCAAGCTCTCTAAATAAACCCCCTGTTACATTTCTAAAATATCTGCCTAACCTCTACTGCAAACTGGATTTCAGCCCGGTCAAGCGCGCGAGTTAAGTGACCTTATGGTGAGTTCCACTCGCTACTAGTGCGCTCTGGAAAACAAACGGGCTAGTCAAGTGCCAGTTGTTACAAGGGGCTCCCATAGATGGCGCCAGCCACACCAGCGACGAGTCGGGTCTACGGCAAACGTAGGAGCCGCGAGCAGCGCGCCAGACGAACGAGCAGTCGGCCGCCGCCTTCCTCCTCACCCTCACGTAAACACGGAGCAGACGACGCCTCACATTGCAAGCGTCGCCTCTCGAGCTGCTGCGCAGAAGACCCATATCTGTATTCCTTCTGATCATACCTGTGTAGCCGAGACAGAAATAAAATCTCAGTTATCCCCTAGAGCACAGAGAAATCCTCAGTTTATTAAGCCATCCTGCTCTAAACAGGCACGAAGCACCAGCCACAGCAGTCTCGAGCAATCTGGCTCGAGTGCGTTCGCGGAACTGACTTCACTGGCAGAGTCTGCAGCCTCGCCGGCAGCGATTTCAAAGTCACAGAAATATAATGCGTCAAATAAACCCTCACAACATCATGTCACATTTTGTAACAACGTATAAAAAAATACTTTGTTCAGCAACAAGCGAAAAAATAAAACAAAGGAACGAGATGAGATACAGCTCCTCTGCACGCCGCCATATGTTTGCTGTCAAAATTTTGGTTGCACTTAAAGCTCGTCTTGGCCGGTCTTCATTTGGAATGCCTTAATAGAACTTTGATGTTTTTGTTATTTAGCACCGCGTAGCTATAGAGTCTCACTTGAGGTGTCGGAGCGCACTCTTAGCAAGTGCACTTAATTTGCTCGCTCGACTGTGGTATTAGTCTTTAACAAATATAACGTTCAAGATTGCGATTCTAACTTATAGACGTTAAAGTCAGCAATTAATAATTAACACATTTTTCGTGTAATTCGCCGAACCGCGACCAGGCGCGGCCAGAATAATACGGAGCACAGGAACGATCGCAGATCTGCGCAGAACTGCTTATGCGCGCTACCTATCATAAGCATCGTGAACTATGCGTGTCGGCACGCGCAGAGAGGCGCCGGGGCACGGACCCACTTTTTCGCCGCAGGCCGATCGCCATCACTGCTTAAAGGGACACTGTGGAGAACCCTATCAAATTTTTTTCGTTAGCAAAATCTGATAGTTCGGCATTTCATGGCTTTGTTGCCGCTTTTCCGGCAGCGAAAAATGCATTTATTTCAAAGAAATTTGGATTCGAAGTTGAAAAAGTTTTTCCCGCCGCTCCGATTCAAACTCGAGAACTCTTATGACGACACGGAGAATTCTTATGACGTCACAGGACGGAATGACGTGAAACGTGACGTAAACGGAGACTCCGTGATTTCTGACGGCTACCGGTGCGGTCTAGCAGCTGCCGAAATGAAAGCTACCGCCGCCGTACGTTGAAGGCATCTACCGGGGGTCGCTACCGTCGCTCTGTTTACGTTTGCGCCGGCGTCTTGCCAGCGTTGCGATGGATACCGTTCCCGAACCCGACGACGTAGTTCTCGGAAAATCTCCGTCCTGCATTTCAGCGACCTCAGCCCCACAGAGCGTGCGATGCTTTTTGAGGGAGCACGGTTAGGTTAGGCGCCGGCGGGGTGTTTCCCCCTTCCTCAGTGAGCAGCCGTGGCAAACTAAATATCATAACCTTAGTGCGGGGAGTCGCGAGGCGCCAGGACAAGGTAGGCGCGTTGCGCCCATCGGAGGCTGGCCGGGGCTTTGGGGCCAACGGATTGGGAATCCTTGAGCGGCGCGGTTGCACGGGGCAGCAGGCGGCGTCGAGGTCTCCCACAGTTGCAAGGACCAAGTTATTTATTTTATTGCCACAAAAAACGGATGGGTGCTCAAGGGCGGTCGCGTTTAAAGTGGGCGCCTTGAAACTAAAGCCGACGCACGACGCTTCAACATGGATCAAATTAGCCGAGAGCTCGAAAAGAACAGCTCCGCCCAACTGCCGAAGTTATTGAATTACGTCACAACGCGCACCTCGCCGCGGAGCCGAATCAGTCTGGCCAGGCCGGCGGTGGCTGGCGCACTCCGCGCGAAATAGGGACATGCTCCATGTCTCCCCGTCAGTGCGCCGAAGCCGCCGAACGCGTCGGCGGTCAAGCGCAGTATAGAGGGTCTCGCTTGGCCGACGTGACGTCGCCGTGGAGCGCGCGCGCGTGTTACGCCGGAGAATAAACGCGCCTTAACAGAGCCTGCGCTTAACCGCTAACCAACGTATTCGGTGGCGGCATCTATGGGAGCCACTGAAACCCCCCGTCCACTCACTGAATAAAATAAAATCCTGTGCCGAGGTTCGGAATCGAACCAGGGCCTTTGGCGTTTGAGGCGGAGACGCTGCCACTCCGCCATGACGGCTTAAGTAGCGATAATCAATAAAGGCACATCTAGTGAATGCGCTCTTCTGATGCAGAAATCTCCGCGCTTTCGCTATGTATATCCTGGCCTAACAGAGCTAGGCAATCAGCAATTTTTCTGAACTGCCTTGTACCTTGTCTCCCGTCCCTAATAAACGATTTCCATTAAGTAGTTTGAAGTTGACCGGCACAGCCGGGAATGTTTCGCCGGGCGACCGTGCGAAGACACAAGTGCTGCCTTGTACGATCACCGACCATCGTGCCATCATAGTTTTGCATCGACCGTGGCGATCATCTGACCAGCCTTAACAGGCTCCTTCAAAGGTTAACTAGCACTTGAAGCGGCACTTGGAGTTCCTCTGCTGTTCGGCGCTTGTAAATCGAGGCGCGTCAAAAACAAAACCACGGGGCACGCAAAGCTCATAGACGCGAAGCGCCTTAACAAATCGAAACTCTCCTGGCCGCCTGTGGTACCGCCAAGCATCGGTTTTCTTTGCTTCCAACACTCAGGTTGTCTTTTGTCTGCCTTTGTGTGATAAAAGTGCACTATCGGTTTTAAAACAAAACTTACTTCAATATTGAACCGCGCAACCTTCGTTTGTTAACCTCAGAGATTCGCGCCCCCGTATAGGAAGGAAAATTCCTCCAAGGTGGCGTCTCTTGTCCTATGACGTCCCACGCTTATACTTGCGACATTGGCCTGTGGCGGCGATACCTGTATTTTGGTTCTTGCTATTTTCTACCTTACAAGAGCTTTGTTATCAGTAAGAGCGGTGTTTTTGTGATCAGGAGCTGGTATTCTATCGATACAAGCCAACTTCTATTTCTCCTCAGTGTCCCTTTAACTTATAGTCTGCATGCCTGTAGCAAAGGAAAGCCTGCGCTCTTCGTAGCGCAACACAGCTTGGCGCTCGGCGCTCGACATCGACGATACTCAGCCCGCTTGGAGGAAGCCATCACCTGGTGGAATTGCTCGGAACAGCTCAGCATCTTTCGAGCAAAGATAACGCTGGGGTTGAAGCAAAGTTTAGGGCTCGGTGGCGGGTACTCTAGCTGCGCGCAGAGAGCCAAGTGTTTCTTTCTGTCGTTGATAGGTGGCACTTAGATGCAGTTTCTCCTTGATGCGTCGCCTGTCGCGTGCTCCGTATTATTCTGGCCCCGCCTGCACATACCCGCTCTTATGCTGTCCTCTGAATGTTCGCTGAGTGTGCACGGAGAGCACAGCGCAACGCAGTACGCAAACCGCATTTCAGAAACAACAAAAAAGGAAAGACACGCTAACGTCAAGCTTCAGCAGCGGCATCACGAAGACGGTTGTGCAAAATTGTTTAAAAAAAACGCTCTTTTATTCAGTGTCCCTTTTATGGCTGTAAACAACGTTTTGTCGCATTGACAAATAACTTTTCCGCGGTTCGTGGTCAGTCGTGTGGGTGCATGCAGGTTTGATTGCCAGGGTAAGCGTCTGAAGTAGCACCAGTGTCGCTGAAAACGCATCAGCCTTTGTTTGGTTTATGGGGTTTAACGTCCCAAAGCTACTGAGGCTATGGGGGACGCCGTAGTGAAGGGCTCCGGAATAATTTCGACCACCTGGGGTTCTTTACCACGCACTGGCAGCGCACAGTACACGGCTTCTAGAATTTCGCCTACATCGAAATTCGACCGCCGCAGCCGGGATCAAACCCGCGTCTTTCCAGTCAGCAGCCGACCGCCATAACCAGTGAGCCACCGCGGCAGCTACGTGACTAATTGTGTCGCGTTAGAAGAAATAGCTGCCTTGGCATTTTTGGGCCACGATGAATATATACAGCTTTTCAGAGATCTCCTTGCTATCAAATCGCGTGGGTCAACACAGATCACGCCTAGTGGCGAGAAAACTGAAGCCAGGAGCATGAACTTCTTGTGATCATTTGTGATCATTCAGTAGAACCCATACATGCATGAGAGCGGCATGTGCGTTATAATTGAGTCTTTGTTTTTCACCGTCATTGTTAGGGCGCATGATTGTTTCATTCTGCATTTTCCGGACATATTATTCATAAAGTCAGCATAGCGTCTCTCACTCCTATATACGCGTGCGCTCGGCGTCTCGAGACGTAGTGTGAGGCATTGCTTAGCGTGACCGCTAAAGCACTGTTTTCGCAAAATGGGACACGAAACACTGGAAGTTTTAACGCATTTAAACGTTTCAGATATTTCACTAGTCGTTACTGCACGCCAGCTTGTGTTTCGCGCCACCTTGTTGGGATTCAGGTAGTGTGACGGGGCCGGAGAAGAGATGAGGACGATCGGAGGCAGAAAACTTGGAAAACTTTATACAAAGACTATTTACATAATGCACAAGTAGGGCAACTGAGAGTGCTTCTCAGTAAAGAGAGCTTCTTAGGAGTCGGGAGTCTCTGATACCTCTCAAGAAGGGGGCTCTTTCTGGCATCAAACCAGCAGCTCCTTAAATACTCTTCGTATTCCCTAGATCTCTAGCTGGGGAATACAGTTCGAAGAATCATGTCCAATCACACGATGGCACTGCACTGATGGTACCACCCACGGCAGGGCGGTCCTGATGTTTCTTCGCAGCTCGGTCGAGGGAAAGGGAACAGGACCCGGTCACGTTATCGTGCACTGGAGGGGTTGCTTCGCTTGTGTACTTTCGAAAGCGCATGTATTTTCGCACGACGCAGCCAGATTTTGTCGAGCCACAGCGGCGAGGGTAATTACGTTTTCGAAATTCTAAACCTGATATGGCTATTACTAACGACAGCCTACAAATCTCTAATTTCAACTAGGCGCCTGACTCTACTAGTTAAAGGCTATTTATTAAACATTAGTTAACCAGCTGACACTTAAATCGATTCACCGGTTTTATGGTGTCCGCCAACACTGGTAACACTATGCCTCAAAAGGCATATTTTTACCCTAAAAAGCTTATTTAAAATTTTTTATTGAAAGTGTTCACTGAAAGACCGGGTATATCTATAGCGGCATCTGTATGTAGGCAGCAATTGCGCATTAGTTCAGCACGAATGAAAGCTGCGTTCTCCTTAGGTTAAACAATCCCTTCTTTTTTTGCGCCGGTTCTGCGTTTACTTGTTTACGCAGTGCGATAACTCTGCAAGAGTCGCCGAAGAAAGCAAGCGCCAGCCTAGGGAACCGTACGTAGGACCGGCGTCTCTGACTTGTTGCAACTGCTTTTTCCGATGTGTCCAGTACTTGATTCTAAATTGGTTTATCTAGATGTTCGGCGCCCATTTACGATCAATAAAATGGTTTAATTTGTTGCCCGCAAGCGACGCCGACGACTGCTAGCTGCCGCCGCGGGCACCTGCAGCATTGGTCGACAGACCGGTTCACACCGCCTAGCAGTGGCGCATCTCGCTCGACTTATTTGCGTCCTGAGATGTAAGCAATCCTCTATTTCACGTCACTGTTGTCAAAACTGCAAGCCGAAAGCCCCGAGAACTCCAAAAAGGTAGCGGTGCTCAACTCGGTCGAAGGCCTGATCAAGTGAGACGAAACAACCCGGTATTCCCGTTCTCGAGGTGAACGTGAACAAGTCACGCGTTAGTGCGAGAGACGAGAACACCGATCGTCCGGGCACACTGCATGTCTGTGCAGGGCTTATGAGCTCCGCTACAACCGTGCTCAACCTTTTAGCCAGCAGTGACGCCACAATCTTGTAATCTGCATTAAGCAGTGTGATCGGGCGCCACGCCTGCGGGTCAGATGGGCTCCCGCCAGGCTTAAGGATGAGCACAATACGGCTCTCTCTGAAGGACTCCGGCCTCTCGCCGTCCCTGACGAAGGCGTTCACCATCTGGAGAAGGTGTTTCTCCAGAACGGTGTAAAATCGCGCATAAAAGCTAATGGGAATGCCGTCAGGGCCTGGAGCTGAGGCAGCGTTCATGCCTTTAACTGTGGCAAAGAGTTCTTCTGAGCTCACCGGAGCGCCGAGCTGTGTGCAAACATCGCTCGGCACCTGCGGCAGATGGCCGAGAAAACTGCTTAAAGCGACCGTGAAGGAGGCGGCGTCCCACCGTCCGGCCTCAGAAACAAACAGCTGTGAGAAGTGATGCTGAAAAACGGCAGAGATGACAGCCGCGCTGCTGCTCCTGGAACCGTCCAGCAAAACGACCTCCTCCACGCGAACCTGTCGTGTCTCATCAAGACTACCTGCGCGCACCTGCCGCAGCACTGTTGGATCTTACACAGGTCAACCCTGCACTAGTGCCTGACTTGCGGCTCGCGAGGACTGGCGTAGAAGCATGTGATAGCGCGCTTTTAAAAGGGCGAGGTAATCGCGCATGGCAAAGGTAAGCGGCGCGCCGCGCTGCACAATGCGAATACTGGCAAGGGTTGTGTTTATCTCCTCCGAGATACGCCTCCTGCGCTGGCGCCCTTCGCTAACTAAAAGCGCCCGCCATGTCGATTTGAGGTCATCCCAGGTGTTGGCACTTGCAACGTCTCCAACCGGGCCTCCCAACGCCTGTTCAATAGAAGTCACGCTCGACCAATCTGTCAAGCAGACATGGATCCATACGCCACGCGTCGACACGGGGGGCGCCACCGCCCATGTCCAGTACTGCTGACAGAGGTCGATGATCGCTAATACGTGGGGTGCCCGGGGGAAACGCGAGCACGTCACACGATACCACACAACAATCCAACTCGCGTGGAAACAAGAATTTGTCGAGACGACTAGCTGACCTGCCCCTCTCCCAGGTAGCACCAAAACTGTCTCCATGTAGTTTTACCCACGCGTCAGTCAAAGAAAATTGAATACAAATATCCCGCAGTGACCGTGCCCCGGCGTATAGGTCGCCCCTGGCCTGGACCGCGAACATCACGAACGGGATCTAAAACACAATTGAAATCGCCGACTAGAAAACAAGGATAACAGTCCAACAAAAAAGAATCTAACAAATTAAAGAAACTAGACGAATCAGAACGGCGGGCTGGTGCATAGACCACTACCGCCCTGACACGCCTGCTACCCAAATAAAAATCCACCGCAAGTGTGCGACCGTCTATGCCGTAAATGCAGTGTGCGCCAGAGCGAAAAGAGCTGTTAACAAAAACCACACCACACCGCACGAAACAGAAGTAGTTAACGAAAAAAAAGCATGAACACAAAACCTGCACTTAAAATCGGAGACCTCGCGTGGGTAACGTAGGTTAGTTTCCTGTAAAAACAGGATGTCGACGCCCTGCGCTCGGGCGAAGTGCATCACCTCTCTCTGCTTGTCCGGTGACCTAAATCCCTGAACATTCAAAGAGAGAAGGTGCACTAACGCCATGATGGTGATACATAGCGTCGACGGTGACAGTACTCCTTTAGGGAGCCCCTCCAAGAGCGGAGCTTGGGGGCAGACTTTTTTGCCTGGGGCGAGACAGCGCCATCGGAATTATCATCCGCGTCCCTCGCGTGCTTCACCGCTAGCTTTCCTGTGTCCATTTCGGCCACTGCTCGTAGATCGAGCGGCTGACTGACCGTCACGTGGTGACTCAGCGTTCCACTCGACGCCGCCGAAGTAGCGACCGGTGTTGGCGACAAGCCACCACCGGCTGGTTGCGTCTCCTCTCCCTTGGGCTGGGGGCGGGGCGCATGACAGGGCAGGGCTTGGTGTACCGAGGTGGAGAGGGCTTGGCGCTGCTCGCAGGTCAGGTCCCCCGTCAGGCGCAACACTGCACCGCTCACGGGCGGCCCGTCCTGATCCGTCTGGGACGAGGTGGACTCAGAGTCCTTGCTCGACTCGTCCTCCGAGCCGAAAGATGCGAGCGGCTCCGGCGAGAAGGCGCCCGTTGCATCAGAGATGGCGGCCGGGGACGACGGGGAGTGAAAGGAGAAAAGCTCCGAGAAGCTCTCTGGCGGCGCGTCAACGGTGGGGTCCACGCTGGGGTGGCACATGGGGGTGGCAGCCGGGGGGTTCGCACTCTGCTCCTCTCGGGGGGAGGCGTCCGGGGGGTTCGCAGTCTGATCCTCTCTGGGGGTGGCGAGCGGAGGGTACGCGGCCTGGTCCTCCCCGGGGGTGTCGACAGGGGAGCCTGCGGCCTGGCCCTCCCGAGGGGTGTCAGCCGGCCGTTGCTCGGCGGGGTGCCGCAAGGTGTCATCTCCAGGTCCCTTGGGCGGCCCAGGTCGGGGAGCCCCGGGTCCCCTGGCGGCGGCCGCATCCGCGTACGAACGCGGCCGCAGGCAATCCGCCGCCGCGTGCGGCCCGCCGCACCGCCTGCACATCGCCCGACACCCGACCGTGTCGTGGCCGAAGGCCTCGCAACGCGAGCACCGCGGCGTGCGACATGCTGCGCCGACGTGGCCCTCCTGCGCACAGCGAGAACAAACTTTGCGGACGCCTCTATAATCGCACATGGCGCGGTGCCCTAGGACAGAGATGAAGTTGGGTACGGGCTTCTGCATTTCCATCCGGACCAGCCGCTGACCGTTGTCGACATGCCGCCGGCCCTTCAGGGTAGGGTGGGTGATCTCAAGCACTTTCCCGTAAGGGCTGAGTGCCGAGGCGAGCGAGGCGTAACCTACGAAGAGCGGCAGCCTGAACACCGTGACGTTCACGACCGCAGGACCCACGCAGGAGACCGGGACTGAAGTGCCGTTCACAAGGAAGGCACCCGCTGCGAGAAGCTTGTGAGCCGCCGCAGCAGAGACTACGGCGACGCAAAACTTGTAACCGCCCTGGTGCTGGAGCGACTCCAGCCCCTTCGGGCCGACAATAGCTTCGATGCCGTCGACTAGGTAGTCGGCCGAGGCCTCGGTCATCAACGAGAAGTTGAAGCAGTGCGCCTTCGGGGTAGGCGCGCGGAAAGTTGGTCCGCCAGCTGGACCGGTAGAAACCATGCTTGAGCCGGGCCGGGGACCTGGATCAGCAGATGGGCAGCGCGTAGAGGGTGGGGGGCCGCGGTCAGCACCTCCACCAAGCTCCGGGGTAGGCTGGGCGGCCGGGATTCCCGGGCGACCGGCCAAAAGCCCGGCGCCGGGACGACGATCCTCCAGGGGGATGGGGGCCTCCTTCCGGGAGTGGGGCTAAAGAATGGAACAATTGCAGTGCCACCTTGGCAGCGCAGGTTCCCCATAGGCAAGAACATAAGATGTAAAATAATCCTTGCAAGGAAGTTTCTTTTCATGGATACAGCCTTAACATTAAAAACACAGAGTGGAAGATTTCTACAATAAACTGGACATGTCACAACCTGTAACTGTTCTCGGCACCGAATTACTGTGGCTAAACTTTAGCTACCGTAACCGAATCATGGCTAGATGCTGATGTCACTGACAGTGTGGTTTTTACCTCAGAAATACACGTGCTACAGGAAAGACTGAAATTCCTATGGAATTCATACTTATAGATAGTGCCGTATCTTGTTCACGGCTTGACATTTCTGAAAGAGATTGTGAGGCCGTGTGGTGTCAAATAAGGTTTCGAAATGGCAAAACACTTGCAGCATGCTCATTTTATAGCCACCTGGAAGCCACATGAATGTGATGTCTGAATTTTATCAAACAATAGAAACACTTGAGACAGACAGCCTTGTCACTGGATGCGATTTTAATCTGCCGAAGCTTGCATTTAATGCAGGCGCGATGCCGACTGCTCTGTATGGTGCAGCGAAAGAACTGAAAAAAAAACATGATGCATGATTTTTCGCTGATGCAAATGGCGAAACAGACGACACGAAACGATATGGTCCAGTAATAAATCAGCCAGTTTGTGTTAGGTCTACTATTGTCATGCCAGGTATAAATTATCATTAAGTAGTTCTTTGCGAAATGCAACTTACGTTGGAAAAAAACGCAGATAAATGTGAGGAGAAAAGTGTTTAATCATTTTAGAGCAAATCTGCCCGAAATAGGACCAAGTTGAGAGGCTTATTCCCCGCAGTTTGCAGCATTATCAGAAAGTTACACTACAAAGGATCTGTGGCTGTTGTTAAAAAAATAAGATCTTAGAATTGCGCGACAAGTCTGTACCTTCATGGACTCAAACACCAAGAAACAGCAAAAAAAAAATAGTGGATTAATTCAGGCGTGCGTTCCTATTACAACAGCCGCCAGAGAGCATATAAAGGTTTTAAAATGAGCCCCAGCCGTAGCAGGACAGCCAAGCTTGAAACGGCGAGTAAGAAGTTACGGGTATTCATGGACCGCGCAAGGAAACAGTACATGGATTCCTTATCTTCGCGACTTAAGAAAAACCCTCAAGAGTTTTGGAGGCATATAAGGTTCAATGGTAAAGCTAAGGTTGGTCTCCCACCTATAGTCCATGAAGGTATATTAATTGATTACAGCTTAGAGAAGGCAAACAGATTTAATAGATTTTTGGGCCGGCCTTTTCTTCTAGCTCTGCGCGCTACTTCCAATCCAATGACGGCCAAATAAATGCAGAAAGCATGTGTGATATAGAAATCGATGGGTTGCCGCGGCCCTGGTTAGCTGGCTGCATATCGTGCTCCGCTTTCACCTGTACCTGGTCCGGTCCAGGGCCTCGCCCGCCCCTGGATTTACTCGCCATCGTTTCACAAAGACTTCCGAGACACGTGGATACCATTTGCATGAGGGTCCGCCGCCGAGCTGGCCCTCCAAGCGCCTCCAAAACTCGAAAGTGGCGCGGCGCTTCGCTAACCCTAACGCGCCCCGCCTGCACCTCACAAAGCCCCTGCAGCCGAGAACCACCGACGCCTCACGGGCCTCCTCTGCTTCGGACGTCGACGCCGCCGTGCCTACTCCGACCACGCTCAATATTATGAGCGATGCCAACAATCCCAGACCGACAGCCATGTCTGATGGATGGATGGATGGATGGATACGGCTGAACCCTTTGCATCGGGCGGTGGCTCAAGCCACCTAGCCATGTCTTGTGAAATTTTACTCCTGTCTTGCTTTTAGCCACCAATCAGATAACCTTCGCTTGGTTACTTCTAACCTCTTAAAATCCACTTTCCCTTCACTGTCCCTAAACCCCAATGCCTTGGGTAAGTCAGCCCCGCTGCCTTCCACTGCAGGGTGAAGCCCTTTACAGAAAAGTATCAAGTGTTCAGCCGTTTCCTCCTCCTCTCCGCACGCAATGCACAAAGTGTCTATCTCCTGGTACCTG
Source organism: Amblyomma americanum (assembly GCF_052857255.1). Classification (NCBI taxonomy): domain Eukaryota; kingdom Metazoa; phylum Arthropoda; class Arachnida; order Ixodida; family Ixodidae; genus Amblyomma; species Amblyomma americanum. The sequence goes on from NC_135497.1 coordinate 363,784,011, forward strand.
ACTCTATACGTCTTAGTCCGCAAAACTCCAGTCCTGGCCTCAAACAACAAAGAACTTCCCCTACAATTATCATAGATATTTTCTTTGACAATTTCCTGTTTAAAGGTCCGGTATGTTTCTAGTGCCGATTTCGTCAGCATCCATGTTTTCCACAAAGCTCTCTCTGTTCCTTTAACCTTTTTCTTAACCGATAATTGCTGATTTGCCCTCTTACTGCTGTCCAGATATTTGCTTGTCAATTTTCTAGTTCGCTTTCTCCATTTCGTGTCAACATTCTTTATATACAGGTATCTGAAAACTTTCCTAGCCCACCGCTTTGCCTCCATCCTTCTCAATCGTTCCTCAAATGCTATCTTACTGCTAGCCTCTCTGCTCTCGAAAGACGCCCATCCCATATCACCCTGTACCCCCTGATTTGGTGTATTGCCATGTGCTCCCAAAGCTAACCTCCCTACTCCCCGTTGCCTAATTTCCAGCCTTGCTTGAACATCTGACCTCATACACAGGACCGCATTCCCGAAGGTCAGGCTAGGGACCATCACCCCTTTCCAGGTCCCTCTTACCACCTCATACCTATTGTAATTCCACAGTGCCCTATTTTTCATGACAGCTGCATTCCTACTAGCTTTATTCATTACATATTTTTCATGCTCTGTCAGATACTCAACACTGTTATTTATCCACACCCCAAGATACTTGTACTCATTCACTACTTTTATCACGAACTCCTGCACGAACCGGCACCGGCTGCAGTCAGCGCCGCCCACGCCACCGCGCACATTCCTGTCACACTCAACGCTGTGAGCGGCGCTGAGAGCCGCGGCGCAGCCGGCTGTGTTCGTCGCCGCCGCAGCGTCCACTCCTACCAAACTCCACGCTGTAAGCAACGCCAAGAGCTTCAGGGACATAGACGCGTCGCCGCCGCGCCTACTCCAACCCCGTTCCCCGTTGACGCCGATACCTGCAGCCCGGCACCCGCGTCGCAGCTGGCCACCTTGAATGCTGTCCCTCCTACTGGATCTAGGATTTCTCCCTTGCCCGCCAGTGCAAATTCTATGTCGGCCGAGGATTCTACCAGTCTTCCGAGCTATGCTGCCCCCGTCTCTACCTCTTTGCCCACTGCGTCCCCGGCGGACGACTCGTCGGCAGACAAGAATCTCACGCCGTCCCCGGTAGACGGCCATATCACTCCAACGGCGGAGATCGCCGGAGCACCATCGGCGCCAGCCGTGAGCCTGCCTCCGCCGACCGACCCCGCGCCGAGCTCATAACTGTTGGCATCTTACTCCCCCCCGGTACCCTCACTCCCAAGCTGCTTCTCTACGACTTGCTCGCTGCCATCATCTCTGTCGCACATCTCTCCTTCAGCATCAGTGCAGAGATAACCCTTCAGGCCAAGCCAGCCCAAAGTTTTGTATTTTGGAAAACTCACTCCCCTCTCACCAGCCACCGCCTACTTTCAGCTGCACGGTAAGCCGATCAGCATCAAAACATATGCCCCCAGTCCACCCATCGCATGCCTCGGTGTCATCCATAACGTCGGTGGCCACATCACTCCTGCTCACCTCATGCACCTTATATTAAATGTGACACCAACTAAATATTTAAAGAGGGTGGAAGGGATGTCAAGTGTCTGAACGAGCACGTCGCTGCGTACATAAATGGACACAACTGGCGTGGCCGTAGTGGCATTGTAGGCGCGGTAACCTGGCACAGTGCGGGTCATCCGAGTCACGTGGAGAAGGAGAAAATGGGCAGGGAGGGGCAGGTAAATAGACCCTGGTGGAGGGCAGTGGCGTAGCCAGAAATTTTGGCCTCCTCATTGAATTTGTGGAAGGATCAAACGCAACAATAATAACTGCATTGCCATTGCTATTGGCAATGCCATTGTGTATTAGATAACGCTACGCACTGTCCAGGCAAGTGAAATATGTATTTTTAAAAATAAAAGAATGTATTCGTATGTCTTAAAAATCGTGGCAGACATGATTACAAACATAAAACTGAGCAGGGGACAAGACACAGGAGAGGAGCAAACAGGACGAGCTCGCCCTGTTGGTTCTCTCCTGTGTCTTGTCCCCTACTCAGTTTTATGTCTTGTAATCATGTCATACCAACTATCCCCTTCCATGTTTTTGCGTATTTAATAAGTAAAGAAAATATCACACGAAGTCCAGAACTACATAGGTCCGGAACCAGCAAAGCAGCGCATGCAGCTGATATGAAAAACGTAAACGCCATGAAATTAGCAAGTAGAGGACAAATATCTTAATGAATGTTTGTCGTTCAAGAACCTTTACATTTTTGTACATATGCAACGGCCACTGAAAAATCTCATTGACGCTGTCCTTCGTTCCAGTGTACTGCGCAGCAGCAGCTGTCACCGGCCATGTATTGCGAGTAATTGCACCGCAATTTCAGTCGCAACAGCGAGCAATCGATAGGCCCTTGAAAGTTTGTGCTAAGATGGGGCTCCTTGCGTTACCTGACTCCAGGTGCATGGGCGCTGCCACGAAATCCAACCCGAGTTAGCAATGTTCGGGCCAAAATGTCTTTTCTAGTCTGAAAAAGACACTGTGGGTGACAAAATCCAGAATGACTTCCGGCGCCGGTGGTTGTTTTGGTCAGAGGTGCGCGACAGTTCGAAAAAAATGGGGGGGGGGGGGGGGGGGGGGGGCTGACGCTCCATTAACCCCCACCCCCACCCCCCTGACTACGCCCCTGGTGGAGGGGGTCTTATTATGGCAAAGATTTTGGCAGTTCCACTGCTCAATCTCGAGGTCCTTGCCAAGCGCCATTATGATAGTGTAGCGGTAGAGGCTTGTGAGGGTGCGCTTTCCTTTTTTCTGGCCGGGGGTAGTGACTCATGCAGGGAGTGGAGCATAGAAATCCAATTGCTTGGATTGTGCTTGGAGGGTGGTAAGAGCCTGGAGAACCGAAGTCTCTAACTGAACCAAGCGAGCGTGGCATGCGGTGGCGATGGTTCCCACAAGGTCAGCCAAAGGGGTGACCTGGACGGCGGAGGAAAGAGTGGTGAACGTGGCAAGGTGCTCATTCAGCTTGGTAAGTTGGCTGATGGCTGATGGAAGCTTGAGCTTATGTGCATCACCATTGCGGCAGGCCATCTGCACATGTTCAGTGGTTGCCTGCCAGAAAAAGAAAACGCTCAAGTGAGAATAACGGGAATAATAATAAGAAAATAGCCGACAACTTTCCACGATCGCACTTCAAAATAAACTGAATTGATATAGTTGTTGAAAGCGTAATATCCATCAAGATAACTAATGGCGCTTGACAAACATTGGTAACACCTCAGTTTACAAATGACGGCACTTGGCTATGACCAACAACGTATAGTGAGGGCTTAAATTAACTAACCTGCAGATGCCGAATGAATTTATTCAAAAAGAGTCAGTTCCTCTGGCATGGTGGTGCCTGCATGACCATGGCAGGTTCATTTATAAAAAAAAACCATGTGCTTCAACTTAAAAAAAAAACAATCAAATGAATTTGGAGCACGTTCAGCCATACCATCTCGTGACTTAAGCAGCGAGTCTTTCTACAGTTAAAGGTGGCTGCACAGTTCCTAATAAGGTTTTACTACTGTCTGGCGCCCTGTCTGGCCCCTTTGAAAAATCATCTCAAGCTGATAGACATGGCTGCCTTAAAATTACTGCACCTGCTGTGTAAAACTATGCGTTTTACTCTCGACATGTGCAAGAAAACAGTACTTAGTGTGTGACAAACGTTGGCCCACGAAAGAACATATTATAACATGCAATCCAGCACTCTGGCAAAACAGAATCATAAGCAACCCTTGTTAATCTAACAATTCAAGCGTGACAGTTTGGTTTAACGATTGACCTGTCAAGCGCATGTCCCTCCTCTGATAACCTGACTTAGGTTATCAGAGGAGGCACATGCGGTGGGCTCTCTGTTCACGCACATGCCTTGAAAATAAGTACGCAGAAAGTCAGATCGCGTGATGAAACAAGCAGTTAATTTAAGCCCATATAAGAGGCAATCCGTAAAGCAACAAACCAGGCACGGCACTGTGACTTCACATTGGTGTAGTCTGAATCAGTGCTCCATCAGGCAATACTGATGATGGACCAGCAGATGGAGTATTTGATTCATGTCAGTATTATGCTCGAAAAAAAAAAAAAACTCACAGGAAAAAAATGCTGAGCCTGCAGTGCCTACTTTCAGGCATTTCCTCCCCTATGCACAACCGTCTTCGAACTGATTTTGTGCAAAATGACCCTGCATACGTGAATATGAATAACTCAAACCAGCCGAACCAAGAAAAACGGGGCCAGTAGCACAGGAGACGCAGAAATGCTGATCTATAGTTTTGTTTTCCTTGGAAGCCTGCAGTAAGGATAACCCACTTTTATAATTAGCCTACCAGTTTTTAACAGTTGCTGCGCACAATCAACAAGAAGAGTAACTCTAACGCAATGATACAAGCGCCACTTCCACTATATCGCTGCCTCAGGCTCACACGTGTGTACCGTCAGCGTCAAATGAAACGCGAGCAGGGCAGCTGAGGCCCCACATCAAAACAAAAATTTCCCCTTCTAGAGAGGTAATATAAGCGGGGTCGATTAGCAATTTCACGCAGCGATCTTCGCAACGTTGGAATGAAAATCATGCGCACTGTTATTCAGTATCAATGAAGTAACAGATTCTCTTTTTGCTGTTCGCGTTTCTTTTGACGCTGATAGTACATTAACATGCAGTGTTACTCTTGGCAACGCTCACACTATAGTTTTGACGCATGTTTCTACAGACAGGTATGTGGTAAACAGTCACAAACTACCACCACAACAGATGACAGAAAGCACGCCGACCACCGGAGTACCTCTCGAGATGAAGTTTGCTTCACCTCGGCACTTGAATGCTTTGGGGACAAGTGACTGCGTTTGGCTGATCGAGACGAGCGGCGCGAGGAAAACAAAAGCGAAACTCTAGGCACTTATACAGTAGCTCTATTTTTTCCGGACGCGCAACGCCGCCTAGTAACTCACGGAGTTAGCACTAATCGGACGTGTCCATTTCTTGCACTGACGGTGGCGGTGCCAGCGATTTTCTGAACACTCTACCTTTCCAGAGTTCCCTGGACTATACTTATATCGTGGTGCAGAGGTAGGTTCTCGGCTCCTTGTGATCATTACGTTCACTCGAGTGAACATAATGCGTGAACATAACATAATCGTCAGTCTGCAAGAAGCATCGAAGGAACATTTAAATATCTGAGTCATAATGCTATGGAAATGTAGGGTTCTTTCGGATAAGCTCTTACGTGCACAATGCTGGCATTAGGTGACGCAATCGAAAACTTTAGCAAGACAGTTCTTGGTTGTATATGGTGCTGTAATCATGACGCTTGCAGAATTACAGTGCCACCACAACTTCCATAACAAGATCTTGCAAAGTCCAGTTGCTGAAATGGTCGAATTACTGAAATGGTGCCACACCTTCATTTCCAGCGCATTGAGCCTATACTTGGGAGGAGGCGAGGGATCGAATCGCCGTCCCAACCGTGCCCTCGCCCCTCATGTGAAAACACCCCCACTCAACACTTCCAAGAGTAGTCCATAAATCGATCCCTGTACAGAAATCGCTTCCTTTTTTATGTGTAATAAGTGCCTAGCAGTCAAACAGGAAAACACTAGAGTATTAGCTTGGATCTGAGAACACGGTTTTATCGCCTCCCATAAAATCGCCTCCCATAAAATCAGCATTGAAATCCTTGTGTTGTCGCTTCATCATTACAACCTTTGTCCTTTGACTTCTGTTTTTGTCTTCTTGTATTGTATCGAGTTTGGTAGCTCGTCTGCATTTCTGAAAGGCAGAGTTTATAATCCCTCTTTAAACTTCAAATTCCTAGCTTATCGTGGAAATGTTTTTCTTGGTGAGTGTTTCTTAGACACGATGCGTTTGTAATGAGTTTGTAATGTGGAAATTGTTAGCTTGTGCAAATATTTGATTTACCTAGCCTTTTCTCTCACTTCGACTACGGACGTTATGAATGTATACCAGGAGTGAACGTATTTTTCAGTTTCTTTTGTTCCCTTATTTATTCACTATCTTAACATCCACGGGGTCACTCTATTTAGCATATTCTATCCACTATAGAGACAAATAAAACTTATGTCTTACATATATAGCCTCTTCACTTGTGTATAGTTCTTGCCAGGCACCATGTGCATGGAGGGGGCCAGACGGAGTGAGAGGAACGAAATATAAAAAAAAAGGATGTTCGATTTGTGTAGTTAGGCCAAATGCCATTTAGGTGCGCTAGCGGTTTGGTTCCCACTTCGGTTCCGGTGTTCAGATCCAGTGTTCACGGATGGCCGCTGTTGGGATAGCGATAATGGGTTAGGGTTCATACACGCGGAACTGCTCATTTTCTCCATTCATAGATCCCTGGGAGTACTCCTGCCTCTCGTGCTGCAGTGGTGCAGCGGTCAAGCGATGAGCCGCTGCCCTTCTATGGCAGGTGCTGCCACAGGTGGGACTTGGGTTCCTTGGGTTGGGTTGCGATCCAGGTCGCCCCTCCCGAACAGCCTCTCATGATTAATTGAGCCGGCAGCTGACACGTGGGCAGGCTGCTCACCTGCCTGCAGGAGACAGACAAGCACGTAACGTCTAAATGAGGGGAAGAAGGGCCATTATAAGGGCTAGCGCGCTAAAGGGGTTAGGGTGCTATGCTAATTGCCCCCCCCCCCCCTCTTCCCCCTGGCAGATAGAATACTCGGCGCTTTATGCGCACAGTTACGCTAAGGAGCACTGCAGCAGGGCTTGGAAGCAAACACCTTGGGCTGTATATTTAAAAAAAAAGGCTGTACGTTGTTCCTTTGTTGTTCGATTATTACGTCGTTGTTACGTTGTTCCTCTGCCTGTTCCGTTGCCCACCAACAATTAAGAAATGCGTGGAAAGTGGAATATCCAGTGATCATGCAGAATGAGCATTCAGGTGGGCTCGCAGTGAGCGTCAACATGACTTAAAAACACGTCACTCCCGTTTCAGACGGACATTTTCCTATCGGTCTGCACTGGAGAATATTTTTTGCTACTTTGTTAGCTTCGTAATTTTCTTGGTTGGCTTACAATCAGGCCACCTTACATTGGAGTAAATATCAAAGAAGCAAAAGCCCAAAACCAAGCCACCCGCCGAGAAGGCTATTTTGCGTGCAGAGTTGTATCGCTGAACCGCTGGTGGTGAGGAAAGCAGCAACTGTTTGTAACACTGTTTCGGAAAGGAAACTGTTGCTTAGAAAAATAAAGCGCAGCAGATTACTGGGCGAATCGTACGGACCGCCGACGTCTGAGTTAAGCGGACGTTGAGGGTCGAAAAGCGATACAAGAGAGCAAGGCAGAATTATTGGCAACCATCCTCAGGAGGAGGCGGTTGAGGGGGCGTGACAATTACTCTGCTCTCCCCGTCCCTCATTTCTTAACCTGAATTCGCAGCTGGCCCGTCACGGTACCTTAGCGGTTAGGTAGCTCGACTGCTGATCCCGAGGACGCGGGTTCGATCCCGGCCGCGTTTCGATGGAGACGAAACACAAGACGCCCGTGTATACACTGCGTTTTTTTGTTTTATTACTACCTCAAAGGCCCCATTGAAGGGGTATTACATCAGTACGATGTCAGTGCACGTTTAAAAGCCACGGGGGATAGAAATTATTCCAGAGCACTACACTACGACGTCCCTCATACCTCCCTTTGGGAATGTTAACCTCAAATACCAAAATGCCTGAATATGCAGCTGAAAAGTGGAGTGCATCTTTAAAGTCGATGAACTGCGGAAATAGCCGATGAACTTCGTAATGCTTGTGCTGAGTACAATGTGGTGTTGTCTTGTTTCAGCTTATCCAGGTTAGGTGCTGGCAACCTCTTGATCTGAGTTCCTGCACCAATAACCACGTGCGCCCGCTGGAGAAGGTTAAATAACCTGGTTACCGCAAATAAATGATATATCTTTGGTTTTGTTCGCCGTTACAGGACGCTTCGGTTCCCCGCCCGGTGTGTTCGTTCTTTTGTGTCGTTTTTCGCCATCGCCTCGCTATGCAACATAAACCTGGTCTGCCTCATTTCAGTCTTCTATCGCAATGCAGATTTTAGCTCGAATTTAGGGCGAGACAAGCTTTAGCACCGCTGGAAACGATAAAATAATTTGTTTGGTGCGCAAGGTCCTTATGATATTTTCTTGTTGGGTATCAGAGCAAGCATGTCGAAAAGCAATTTCAAAACCAGCGCGCAAAGACAGCAAGGGTGAAACAAAAAGTTATTCTAGGAGACGAAGAACTAAGGAATGCCCCGAAGTCACTTCCGAGAAAGCACTCCTTCTGCTTTGTGAAAAACCTTTGTGCGTATTATTTTTTTTACGTGTTAATGCGAAAGCATCTGGCGCATGTACACGAGAACCCGGCGCAGCCCAAAAAGTGGCGAAGTTACAATACTCACGATTGGTCGAAATAGTATGACGTCATCAAAGGCTGTAAAACACTAAATGTCAACCAATAGGACGGGGTTAAATGGAGAAGGGCGGATTTAATTGGAGAGAAATGCGAGAGGCCTTTGCCTGCAGTGGCCGTAGTCATTCTGATGATGATCGTGAACCAGTAGTAATCAGTACAGTACTTACAACCGCATCAACTACGAAGGAATAGAATAAAATTTCAATAGAATTAGAATGGCATTGGAATAGATTTACTGTAGCAGGGCGCTGCTTCCGCATTACTCCCACGTAAGTTTCGTAAGAGCTCCTGTCAACTTTTTATTTCCTTCATGTTTTCGCTGAAAGGACTTGTGTCACTATCAGGCGCTCGATGGATACAACAGGTGAGGTTAAGCAATGCAGGTGTGCAGTCAAGAGAGGCAAACTTGAGGGAGCTTATCGTACATCCCGAAGCAGTGTAACAAAACCTACCGTTAATGCAGTATCGTGTTGCAAAGCGTCTCGCATAGCTAGTACACGTGAAACTGGCCTCCTGCAGTTCTGTCAAATCAAATGTGTGCGTACATGTGCCTCGATGGGAACGGAAGGGGGATCACGTGTGTTATTAGACCAGATCAGTAATGCTTTTTCTTTTCTATGCGCTGACTTCCCAAAAAGTACAACCCAAAATTCACTCAACCAATTTGGCCTATGTTTACTGTTCTTTATCTGGCATAAATGTTTAGGGGGATAGCTTAGGCATTGGTTTACACGAAATGCAGCTTTGCTATTCTTCTAATTCATTTATTTATTTAGCAAGTACTGCCGTCCTTTTGCAGAGGCCTTTGGCAGGAGTGGGTTACAGAGGTTATACAAGTGCAGAAAAAAAAAATGCTTTGCAACAGAAGAAGTGAGCAAGGAGAGTCAAAAACAGTTCTCTAGTCCAAAACCGAATGCAGAGCAAAGAAAAAAACATGAAGATAGCAAAACACTTCCAGCGAAATAACATACATATGTGCTTCGTTCAGGGCTTCTAGAAACAAGTGCACTGTCTCGCAGTTGACCACGTTTGCATGTCTATGTTGTTGCCTGCATTTTGATGTGTTGTCGTGTAGATATGTGTTCGTCCCACTAATGTCTGGACATCTGATTTTCAAGGTTTCCTCACAGCTTTGACGCAATAATACAGCGGCTACGCGACCCCTCGTTAGATGAGTCACATCGGACGAAGGGAAAATAATTAAAACCAGTCGCCATTGCCCGGAGATGAAGTAACGAGTCTCTCTCTCCCTGCGCGTTATACCACCAAGTAAGACATTAGGACAGTTCCAACTGGAGGCAACAGGTACATGCCGCTTTTGACGCTTAGTTAGCCAATTAAACCATCCCCTAGTTCTGCGACAATAAGGATGCCACCTTATCTACCACACGCTAGCCGCTTTCACAACAGACCGTGGGCGCTTGCAATGAAGCAACGGACGAAGCTTTCTGAAAACGGCGATCACCTGCCCGGAACCAGGCACGAAACACAAAAGGAGGATGCACGAGATTCTAGACATGGATTCCATCGCAAAGCAGACAAGAAACTAAACATTCAGCGTTTCGGCACGCTGCCAATACAAACAGCAATACGGGGCGTCGATTAAGAATGTGTGTACAATACGCGAAGAGACGTGTGATATAATAGATGGGATACACCGCAGCCACGCACAATCTGGCGCGCCGGGAAGCCAGACAGCCCCCTTCTCTCCTTACCACTCTCTCGCATTCCTTGAGAGAGGAGGACGCACGCGCGCCAGCGCATCCCCGCGACTGCGCAGATGCGTGGCGACTAGAGCGCGCCCACAAACCCTCTGCGCATGCGCGCCGGTCACCAAGAAAAGGGCGTCTGCTTCGGCGCTCTCATTCAGTTGTCCCCAGTTCACCCTGCAACAGCGAGCAGACCGCATTTCACGTCCGATCAGCGAGCAGCAGCAGCAGCCAAGATGCCTTCTCTGAACCTCGGCGATCCCTTCCCCAACTTCACCTGCGAGACGACAGTCGGCACCATCGATTTCCACGAATGGCTGGGCAACTCGTGAGTGAATGCCTTTGTCGCGTGTATCCCGGTAACGATTGACTGCGCCGGCGGCTGTGCCAACGCGGCCGGCGTGGCTGCGAGGCGCTGCGAGGGCAAAGAGGGCTTGCGGGACGCGCCGGCAGCGTTTGTATCGCCGCGATCTAGGAGCTCGCGTGTAGAGGAAATACCGCTGAGCCGCAAGCGGGCGCTTTTCGCTGGGCCTGAGAGCGGTGCACGTGTTGCAACGTTAATATGGTGCATTGGTTCCATGTTAGCGCTTCGCTAAATTGTATGTACGCTGCGCGCATACATGTGCCAGTGTCATCTACTTAGTTAGGCCTCAAGCGCTTGTCGAGTCGTTTACCTCAAGTTCTTGCGCATGCTTGGGCAGTTCGCACACCACACCACCTGCACACCCCGATAAAAGGCAATGACCGTTGACAGGCGCTTAAGTCATTTCTAATTAAACGACAGCAGCGCCATGCGCGCAGCGTGTTATTTAAGGTAGCATAAACACGTCACCTGAACACTATAGTCACGCCTCAAGACAGATAAAGCCGCCGATTTACAGCTTAGCGGTATTACCCGCATTCAGATCGCGTAGGAAGATGTGCGCAGCTTTACAAAGCATCTGCTCTGTCACCGAGGCATGCGCTTTGTCCCCAACGCAAAGCTTCGGAGCAAAATGTTTATAGAGTGCGCTGCTGTGTTCCAGCTGCTCGCGCCAAAGGACGAAGGCCACTGCACGCAAGTAACGCGATGCTACGCGCACGCGTTAGCGCTGGGGATCGGTTTCGCCAGGACAGCACGCACATCACTTGTGCATTACCGGTGGAGTCCCCTGCGCGTGCAGCATTTATTTGATTTGAAATACCCTCAGGGCCATACGGGATTATAGAGGGGAGTGGTTATACAAAGTAATACGACAAAACAGAAACATGACACCTAATTTCACAGAAGGTTGTTAGTTATGCAATGTTAGGTATTGCATTCTTGAAATAAACTGTTATCATTAATTAGTGCGGGAATGTGATTCGCCTCGTCGGATGTCCGCGGTAAAAACGAATGAAAATAGGTTTTCGTACTGAAGCATGCTATTCCGACCCTGTGGGCGTGATCCATCCGTGGTCACACCTACTGTGGGGATAAATTAAATTCTTCGCGCAGGTAAGGATGCTGAAAAATTTTAGGAAAAAGACGAAGCGTTCTGCGACGACACGCAAGGGATGGCAGACCTAGACTAGCATTCATGCTGGTTACGCTTGCAGTTCTGCTGTGGTTAGGGAGAACGAACCGATCAGCAGTATTTTGCATCATTTCAAGCGAGTGCGTTAAGTTCTCGTGTACAACCGTTTGCAGTGGCAGCTATTTAAAATCTTAAGTAGCTGCAACAGCAGTGCCTGACACAGCCTGCGTTTTTTTTTTGACAAATACTGCGCGTATACCAGGTGTTTCAGGGAAGGTGATCACTCGTGTTTAAAAGTAGGGGTTTTGAGGTAAACAGAAGCTTTTTCGGCATAGTAATGCTAGCGTTGGCGGACGTCGAAAAAACAGGCGAATCATCTTAACTAGCTAAGTGATTAACTAAATTCTAATAGTTAACCTTTTAACTATTATTAATGGGCACCCGATTTCAGTTAGAGATTTGTAGCCGGCCCTTAATAATAGTCATATCAGTTTTTAGACTTTCGAAAACGCCGTTACTCTCGCCGCTGTGGCACGACAAAATCTGGCTACATTGTGCTAAAATACATGTACTCTCTAAAAGTATGCAGGGAAAGAAACCCCTCCAGTGGTCGTAACTAGTCGAAATAGCCAAATTTTGTCGTGCCACAGCGGCGAGAGTAGCGGCGTTTTCGAAATTCTACAAACTGATATGGCTATTACTAACGGCTGGCTACAAATCTAATTGCAATCAGGTGCCTATGGGTAATAGTTAAAAAGTTAACGATTAGAATTTAGTTAATCAGCTAGTTAAGATGATTCGCCTGTTTTTTGACTTCCGCTAACACTCATATTACTATGCCGCAAATTGCTTCTCGTTACCTCCAAAACCTTATTTTTAAAACATTGGTGATCACCTTCCCCGAAACAGCAGGTATATCATCGACGACACGTCCATTAGTCTCCATGAAGCCCGCACAGGTCCTACCAGTGGTCACGCTGTGTATCAATCTGACGCAGATATTATCAGTAACGCTGGGACACTGTAATTTCAATTCTTTTCATACGATGCATTTTCACTGACCTTATCCGCCGCGCCGATCGGCTGATCTCTGATATACCAGAGGCGTGGTTGGGGCTCAGCCAATGACACGAGGTGAAGAGGAATATAATTGCAACAGAATCGTTGTATTATTCATGGCCTGGTATTGTCACGGAGTAGTTTAAGAGCTTCTAGTATACTGTACTAGTAGTGAGGGGGGCGGGGCGGCGGTGGGCTGATGAGATTGAGATGTTCGAGGGGATAAGGTGGCCCCGGGGGGTGTCAGGACACGGTTAATTTGAGCCCAATGAGACATGACTTTGTCCTGCAGTGGACATGGCTAGGCTGGTGGCAGGAATCAGTACGCTATGTACGGCTCCAACTTGCCCAGAGCGGTAATTTTAATCATTTCAAAGTGCCTCCGTGAGGGCTGGCTGAGCCCTGTTGTCTGTTAGAGACATTAAGAAGCCGAAGGAGGAAACAAGGGCTCCTCGAAGGGACCCTTATATTATGAACTGTTTATGTGACCTGTGCAAGATGGAAACGTTTCCCGTTTCGAACTGAAGCAATAATCTTTCATGCTATGTGCACAATAACAGCACGAAGTTAGGGCAGAACTGCGCGCTTTTATTGCCACACGTGGCGCAACTGCGGATGTGAAATTGCGGATACTGTGTGCTTGTTACGAACTTTCAGCGGTATGTATTGCTTTGTAGAATGTGTACGCACGAACGACAGTGTGGAAGTCAGAGGGCCTGTGATATCAACTTCAGCCAAGTATGGCTCAATGATTTAAGTTCCAGGATGTCAGAGGAGCAAATCTAGCCTAAACTCGATCTTTGTTAACGTGCTGTTAGCTCAACCCGTCCTGCACTTCGCCGCTACTAACGACAACGAGCAAGTTGGTTCGCCAGACCTCCTAAATTGTTTCTGACGAATAACGCGGAGCTGGATAGAAGAAATATTTCTAGACCGGTACTGAATAATCCGAGCCGAGCGCAGGGTTTCATTTAAATCTAAAATGGACGGCACAGAAGTCGTCATGGGGTGTCGCTAGTGTCTCCACACGCGGCCAAACCGAATATGGCACGTGGGCTCGTGATGTCACGTTTGGTGCCGCGGATTCAACCGTGGTGGCGCCAAATACAAATCCGTTTATTATTCTCGCGCGTCTCTTCGCGTCAAAGAAGCGGGCAGAGAATATTGGGGGAAGGCCCGAGTGTTCGACTGCGCTCAAGAAATGAGCCTGTTACTCGCTTCCACTGGTGGTGCCTTTACAAGATCGTCAGCATTGGACATTGGCTTGATTTCTCCGTGTATTTTGACCTCATTCTCCAGAACCGAACGACAAAGTTTACGCGAGTGGAGCTTGGTTGGGTTCGGTTGAAATTGTATGGAGTCCGAGTAGCCCCACTCCGAGCTGCAGTGGGCCGTGGCTGTGGACGAAGCGGCGGCTGCCATTTTGAGAGAGCGTGCTTTCCCGCTGCGCGAACACGCATCTCCTGAAGCCGTTTGGGGGTGGTTTGCACCCCTCTGAGCGGTTGGCGATCGCCGGTTAAGGTGCTCCTTCCTCCAAGCCTCCCCCCCCCCCCCCCCCTTTTCAAGGGCGACCCGTTTCTCGGAACAGGACGCAGAGAATCCCCGCGGAAAAGCATTCCCCAAACCGAGGTCATTTTTCATGCCCGAGTGGCCTTCGGAGCATGGTTGTCATGGCGTGGTCGTGCCTGGGCGCGTGCTGGGCCAACGCTGCCTCACGTTGCCCCCGGCGCGCTTAGGCACTTGTGGGGTACACAGATAGTCCCCCTTGTATGTGGGCAGAAACTCGGCCACGTTTCGGTCCAGGACCCCCTCGCAGCCACACACAACCCAACAAAATTCAATTAACAGCAGCCAATAACGGCAGTCTAGTTTCTGCCCGCGTGGTCTGCATTGGTGTAGTGTGCATTGGTGTCCGAAGCAGGCCCTGCAACGAGTAGAGTCGGCTTTTTTTTTTCTCCTGGCGTTGCGGGTGCTTATTTCTAAGTGGGAGGCGCGCCTCCTGGGGGGGACCCCCCGTACCCTTAGCTACGTGCCTATGCAGAAGGAATAAACAAGTTCAGTGTCGATATACTGCACGTGCCTGCCAGGTGGAGCCCCTAAACATCAGACGACCTGGTAGGTTTTGTGACGTCACACTGAGTATTTCACTGCAGCGATTGCTATTCGCGAGAGGGGCCTCGCATTTGCTTCTTTCTGTTTGGACAATAGACTAACTGCATGGCGTGAAGAGGATATGGCGCTGTTTTCCAACTAACCTTTATTTCTATACCGGGTGTTTCGAGGAAGCCCGCTGCTCATCTTTAAAGATGAGCTTTTTGAGGTGCGAAGACGGCTTTAGCGGATATAATAGTAATACTAGTTTGGCGGATATCAGAAAGCGGGCAAATAATGTTCTCTAGTAAGCTTGGTGACTAGTTTCTCATGGTTCAATTTTAATATGGCGCCGAGCGGTATAACGACTCGAGCGGTTGAAGGCGTTCCCTGACGCCCATTTAGCAAACTTTTTACACGATGGATCGGCTTCGGGCTGCAGCAGCGACGAGCACCGCAGCGCGGACGGGACAGATGTCACGTGGCATGTGGACCATTGAGTGACATACGATGGGTCACCATCGCTTTGCCCTCGCCAAAGGCGCGCGCGTTTCGACATCGCCTCTTTTGGGGCGTGTTGACCAAAATTTCGTGAGGCACAGCGCCGAGGGTCGTCGTGTTTTCAACTCGTATGGCTATCACTAACAGCCGGCTACAAATCTATATTCAACCAGGCGTCTAACTGTAATAGGTAAGGAGTTAACTATTCCATTCTTTTTTATTTCGCACGTTTGCCGTAAAGGCTTATTTTGGATTCACTCTATACTACATAAAGGAAATCTTGTAAGCTATTTTCGTGCAGCAATCGCAGAAGGCTCCTGCTCTTATTGTTGTCGGTCAGCCACACTTGGAGAAAGCCTTTAGTCCCACTTCCTGCAAAGTCCATGTCCTTGAAGCCCTTGTCTCTGCACACGTCCGCAGCCGGTGGCGAACATCCACCTCTGCAGCCGGCGTGGAACACCTCGGGCGAATTAGGTTATGAGGGAGGGGGAATGAGGGCACTTGCACTTTTCATTAAAAAGGATGCTAAGATGGGGAGGGCAGAGCGGGCATCAAAAGAGAGCCTGGTGGGGGATGCATTAGGGTGTGGAATTTGGTGTGTAAGATTGTCTACTTATCTCTGCTCAGCGTTTTCAGCATCATCTTGCGTCCAGTTACGATGATTCACCAGTTTTCTGTGATCCCCCAACGCTGGTATTGCGCGCTGAGAAACATCTGCACACGAATAAGCACTGTGAAAGAAACACTAACGACACACACAAACGCATACTAACGTCTTTCTTCTGCGAAACCATACACAGCGTATACAGCGAATCAAGTTACACCAGCGCGTGAATGCGCAGACATGACAATAACGTGGAAGAAGGAATCCAAATCGGGCAGAAAGCAATCACCGCGTGAAAAACCTTTCTAGGCCGGCTCTTACTACCAACCGTATTGTTCTACCACGGCGACCAGTAAAGGGCGTTGTCGCCGTGCCACGAAGAGGAACTTGTGGAAACTATGTGTAACCACAAGTGAAGATAACAGGGAATGACGATGGGGAGGCGCCCGAGTTACAGACCACCAAGCCGTGCATCAGCTGAAGAAAGTCAAGCCAATAACTGCGAAAAAACGGTGAAAAGGAGCAAAGTCAAAATTAATATAAGGAAGAAATCGCTTGGCACTCGGCGTCAAGGGTTTTTACCTCATAATTTTTAAACATTACGGGCGGGCTTCCCTGAAAACACGCGGTATGTTCGCCGGTATGCGCATACTTGGAGACCCTGTGAACGCGTGGGCGCAAAAAAAGTGGCGCACACCCTTGCCTTTAATCGGCACAGGGTATCATGTTGCAATACTGCGCCACGAGAGACGAGCAGGGGCAAAAGGTAGCGTGGTGGACCCTTTTGCTGCAGAAGTTTAGTCCACCGCGTCGTTCGGATGCACGGCGCGGTTGACCAACTTTCTGCAGCAAGCGGTATACCAGCTGTGTAACATTATATGGCACAACTTAGCATCTCTGTCTGGAGTTAATGCAACGAGAGTACCTTTGTTATTAGCGCAAGGTAAAACCAGAAAAGGTTAGAGTAAAAATGCCTTATTCGTCTTGTTTAGAGGCTATGGTAGGAATACTGAAAGCGTTATAACAGCAGGTTAGACATTAGAGCACCACTCACTCGGCACTGTTTTCCACGGTGCAGAAACGCCCATACACGCACAATTTAACCTTGAACTGGAATAGGAAGCGAAATGAAGCATATTCTAAAAAAAAAGGGTATTGACCCAAACACGCAGAAACATCATTTGTATTTCAGCGTCTTTCACTGCTGGGGTGGGCACTTCGCAAATCTTAAAGCTTTACGGCCGTTCCTATTAACTTTCGCATATTTATAAGCGCTCTGAGCTCTGTAAGGCCCCTCCGGGAATCCATAGCATTCATTGTAAGCAGTGCGAAATAAGACAGTTCATCGTCTCTTATTTCGCGCTATTCTTAATGAATACTTACCAACAAGCTCACTTGCTCATGCTAGACTTGCAGTGCTTACGCAGTTCCTCATTTTAGTGAACGCACAAAAAAAAAAAGAAACTATACGGAGGCAGTGAACAACGTAAAATGAGGGGGGCGCTATCTTGCCATGACCATGAACTGTTGGGAGATAGACGCCTACGATATATGCGAAGCGGCCGACGTAATGTCTGCGTTGACTCTTTCCGAATAGCAGTAACGCAACCGCGTTTAGTTGGTCGCAAAGTATACGTTCCTGGGATGTATCGGTTAGTCGGCCATCAGCGGTGACTCGGGTAAAAACATACACAAAGCGCGTTTGTCGTACATTAGTTACTGTTTAATAAACGAAGGCATATAATTTCAGGTGAAATGAAGGTATGCGTCAAGATCGGTTTACGCCCCAGAAACATCTGCACAGGCAGGCACACCCGCGTGTGCGGCCGACTGGAGTTGGCTTTTTCAACATAGTTAATGCCAATGGTGGCGGATGTCGGAAAACTGACGAATCTAAGTAGCAAGCTGGTTTACTAAATTCTAATGGATTATTCCAACTGTTTAAGATGGGCGCCTGGTAGTAATGAGACTTATAGCTAGACGTTAACAACAGCAATATCAGCTGTTGGCATTTCGGAAACTCTGTTCGCCGCAGCGAAACCACGCATTCTCTCCTGGTGCTCCAAACCGGTACCGCGGGGCCGCTGAGTGCTCGCAGCCACACATTCAAGCAAACGCCACTTGGCGACGCGTGTGTCCCGTGACCTCTAGTTCCACCAGTGTTTCTTGCATCCTTATTACTTTTCTTCTTTTTGTTTGAGAAAATGACCACAAGCGCCACGTTCACGCATTCGCAAGGCCAGGTTGGCACATCTAGACAAAATCCGCTTCTTCTTTTCCTCCAGT